>NW_018165036.1:801638-877234 GCF_001263595.1 Phalaenopsis equestris | reverse complement strand
GTTGAGTTTAGTAAATTCATTTGGACTAAGTGATTCCAATAGAAAATAGTGGTGTCGGGACGATGGAACCGTGGGATCTTGACCGGTGTCGTTTTAATCAACTTTAATATGCCCATAATAAAATTTAAAGAACTTTAACCATAAGGTCACCTGACTTGACATTATAATCAATTGACCGAGAAAACTTGAACTCTGCTACAATGAGGAGCTTGGAGCTTATATGGTGGGCAGTCCGACCATCTTCAACAACAAGAGGATCTACAACAACACATCCTTCTTTCGTTTTAAACAACAAACTCATAGGATATCAAGGTTGTTTGCCTAGTGCAACATAAATCCTCAAACACATCTTTTAGGCATTTGTACAATCCTGTTGTACGATCTATGCCCTAACTCACCTTAGGATTCCGAGGTTGTCGTTCATCATGACCTAAATCCTCACATCTTCAAGGTTATTTGTGCTGATTGCTTCACACAAATGTAAATCCTAATAAATTAAAAATTGCAGGATGAAACATCTAAATTATTTCTCCTAAATTGAAGCCAACTAATAGGATAGCTTGGGAAGTCACTGAAGTTCTCCTTCGGATCCGTGTCATCCTCTAGTGTTTCCTCCTTTGGACTCTAAAATAAAATGTTCCAAATTTGAACCAATCCCCCTTCACACTTCTTAGTCCGATATCTTTGAAATGTCGTTACCATTTGAACTCCTTGAAGGTAATTTTTCTTGATTTTTATGGAGAGTATTCTTAGGTAACTTCAGTTATCTATGATATAATTAACTTTAGGGGCTTGCCCTTATAGGAAGCTTTTCCCGAACACAGCATAATATAAACTCTATTTAATTCCTTATATTAAATAGGGGAACTTGTCGGCCAATACTTTGGTTTCGCAGACCAAACGGATGTCATAACTTTATTTAGTTTATTTGATCGAGCCTCATCCTCAATTCTTGTGTTCATCCTTCGGGATAGATACAGGATTTGAGGTGAAGCGCTCTTTCATCTAAACTATGAAATTATGGGGTCAATTTGACTTCATCTTTTTCAAAACTAAAAAGTTTTAAAACGTCCTTCCGAAGCGGGCAACGGGATTTCAATTCTGATGACCGACAACTTCTTACGGGCAAACCCCACACCAAAAATAGTGTCGACAACCATCTATTAAACCAAGTGGGTTAACATAGGGACAAGCCCCTTTACTTATAGCAGCATCATGAAGAGCTTGAGGGAAAACTAAGTGATCAATGGACTATGGGATGTCTTGCCCCTTGCCAACAACACCATCATAAGTAGCCTTGGTCCATTGAGCATTGATTTCAACATCAATGGGGTAATCCTCCATTGAACCCAACCTCCTGGAGATTAATGGAACAAAATTCAAAACTCAAATGCCCGGGAAATTGTTAGAACACTTAACCCAAGAAAAAAGGAGAAAAACCTTACAGAACACCACCCAAACTAACAGGAACAACTCACAAAACCAAAAGCAGGAAATGGAACAGCAACTCAGAGATGACTGCAGCTACCCAAACAAACTAGAAAGCTCACCAACCAAAAGAAGGCAATGGAATAGTAACTGAGAGATGACTGCAGTAGCCTAGAAACTTCCTAGGTGCTGCAACACTCTTATTAACTCCACCAACCAAGAAAAAAATTCACCCTAAATCTGCAACACCAAGCTCCACCACCAAACAACACAGCACCGCCGAAAAGGATCATATATATATATAGTAGGTTTTTTGCATTACAATAATAAATTTCTAATAAAATCTAGATTATAAAATTTTATGAACAGTTCTATCATTCCTGAAATGACCTCCAAATTTTGAACCATGATATTTTTGGATAATTTCTTGAATTACTTTATAAGGCACTCAACTTCTCTTGATTAAATCTTTGCATTGTTTGTATAAATATGGGTAATCCCAAAAGTAAGATTTTGCATCGTAGATAATCTTCTTTTCTTATTATTTTGTCAGACTATATGGTAAAATACCACTAATAATATAATTCACAATATCTGGATACCATGTTATTTCTCATCCTTTAACAGTATAAAGTTGTTCGTCAGGTTTCATTCTCCTTTGAGGATCAGCTATTGGTTCATGATGATCTTCTAACAAAATTCTTTACGTACAATTTGAAGGACTAATTCCTTGAATATCAGCTAATGTCCATCTAATGGTTTTCTTATATCTTTTTAATGTTTCCAACAACTTTTATTCTTGCATAACAATTAATTCTAAGGATATAACAACAGGTAATGTTGACAAATCTCCTAAAAATGCATACTTTAAATGTGTAGGAAATGTTTTCATTTCTAGTTCAAGAGTTTTCTCAATAGATGAAATCAAAGTCTTATTATTTTTTATAGGATCTAACAATTCAAATTGTTCTTGAACATCATATAAGTTTTCATTAATCACTTCCATAGATTCATTTTTAATTTTATCCTCATCTTCAAATTCTAAATAATCCTTTTCAAACTTCTTTTCAAATGTCTTCGTAAAATATTTATGGCTGAAATATTCATTAATATCCATTCCGAAGCATTCAATATCTTGCTCTTTTGTATGATATCCCATTGATTTTGCAATATCAAACTTAACCTCTTGATCACTAACTCTTATTCTCAGTTCTCATTTCTGCACATCTGTCAAAGCATTTACAATGGCAAGAAATGGTCTTCCTAAAATCATAGGAATTTCCTTATCTTTCTCCATATCTAATATAATAAAATCCACATGAAAGATAAATTTATCAACCTTTACCAAAACATGTTCCATAACTCATTTGGGGTAGGTAATCAAATGATTAACTAACTAAAAAGTTACAGTTGTAGATGAAATGTCTCCTAAACCCAACCTTTTGAAAATTTATAGAGGCATAAGATTAATAATGGCTCCTAAATCACATAAAGCTTTTCCAAAAATCTTTTGCCAATAACACAAGGAATAATAAAACTATCAATATCTTTAAGTTGTTTAGAAAGCTTTTTCAAAATTATAATGTTGCATTCCTCACTAAATGCAATAGTTTCATTGCCTACAAACTTCCTTTTCTTATTAAGTATATCCTTCAAAACTTCACATAACATGGCATTTATTCTAAAGCTTCAAAAAATGGAATGTTTATAGTTAATTTCTTTAATATCTCTAAAAATTTTGAAATTTGGTTATCTTGGTTTTTCTTCTTCAATCCTTAAGGAAATGGAGGTGGTTGTCTTTCTACAATGATTTTCATTGGTCTAATAGGACATTCTGACACAAAATGAAAATCTTCATCATATTTTTCATTTTCTGCCTCTTCTTTCTCAACTTCAACTGTAACAATATGGTTTCTAATACTTTTCCACCTCTCAATTCAAAAGCTTTATATTACCTTTTGTTCTAACCTTTAGGACTTGTTTCAACATTACTAGGAAACGTTCCAAGAGGTCTATTGCTATGTGAAGTAGCAACAAATTCTATCTGATTTCCATGTTTCTAATTGCATCTCCTTAACTTTGTAATTGACTGCCCATTTGTAATATTAATTCTTCCATTCACAATTTCTTCTCCTTACTTTACAAATTACTCATAAAACCTGAAGGGTAATAAGGTTTCTAATTTTGATTTCCTTGATTGTTTGAGTTTTTTAATGGGTTCGCAGCATTGTTTCCCTATTGTTGATTTACAACATTGGAGTTATTGTTTCTCCAACTAAAATTTGGATGATTTCTCCAACCAAGATTATAATAATTGGCATAAGAATTGCTAGAATGATTATTTATTGCCTTAAAGTGTCATAAGAAAATTGAGATTCTATCATTTGTCCCAATGATTTTTCCTCATGCGTAGGTGTTGTCTGAGACTAATTCATTCCATATTGATCTATCTTCTTTAATATAGAAGCTTTTTGGGCATCCAATATAGATATTGCATTAGAATCATGAATACTAGCTACTCTTTTTAGATTTACCTTTTAGAGGGCCATCAAAAATTATTAGTTACAATCTCTTAAATTAAATAATATGTTTCAATAAATGGTTTTGACATTAATGATTCCCCAATAGCAGCGTTGATTATTGACCTAAGAGATCCAACCAATACATTATAAAAAGTTTAAATTATCAGCCAATCTAGAAACGCATGGTGTGGACACTTCCTAAGGAGATCCTTAAATATTTCCCAAGCTTCATAAATTGAGTCCCCTTCAAACTGACAAAGTAATATAGTATCATTTCTAAGCTTAACAGTTTTTTAGGGACGAACATATTTAGATAAAAATTTTTTTGATAGGTTTCCCCAAGTTATGATAGGTCTAGGTGAGTTTAACCACATCTTAGCTTTATCTCTTAATGAAAAAGAAAAAGGTATAAGTCTGATGACATTATTCAACACTACATCATATTTAAATGTAGAACACAATTCTAGAAAACTAATAAGGTGTAAGTTAGGATCTTCAGTTGGTGTTCCCCCAAACTAATTATTTTCTACCATTTAGATAATAAAAGGTTCAAGCTCAAATGAATTGGCAGCTACACTAGAGTTTTGTATACTCAAATGAATTTCATCTGCTATACGATTAACAAAATCTCATAAAGGTCTCTAATGATGTTCATTTCTAAAATTACTTAAGTTGCAAGCATTCCACTAAAATTATCTATCTCTTTTTGTTGTTTTCAAAATTTTCTAATTGTTCTTTCTAACTTTGAATCATAAGGTGCTAAATTTTCATATCTTAAACTACGCATAAACAAATACAATAAGCAATTAAAGTAAGCAAAAACACTAAAGCATGAAAAATATTCAATTTAAACTACAAACAATTTTTTAGTTCAAATAAAATATTTTAAATTATAAAATAATTTATCGTTACTTCCCCGATGAAGGTGCCAAAAGTTTGATGCACGAATTTGTTGTGTAATGTTTTTATAAATATTTTTCAGTATTACAAAGAACACACGTAGCAGTGCTAATAATAAATATACAATTCAAATCAAAATAGAAATAACTTTAGGAAAAATAATTTTATCTTTTAAAATCTTTAAACTGTCAATCCCATAATAATAACACAAGTATATATATCGCTCAAGTAATAAAGGCTTCTAATGGAGTCCTAGATATCAATCCCATGGGGAAGTTGGAAAAGCTTATGAATTCTTATGACTATAATGTAAAATACAATTCAAAATTCAAAATGTAAGTACACAAATCTAAAGTAATTGATTGTATGCCAAATAAAAGGCAATTAAAAGAACTAAGTTAACTAAACTAATCCATTGTAAAATTCTTAATCTTCTAAGTTAACTAAACTAATCCATACTAATCTAAAGAATTCTTAATCTTCAAAAGTAAAATTCTATAAATTAAACAAAGTTTCTGTGACATAGATTTCAAATTTATGAAAGCATCCTTCCCCTTTAAAATGAGTATATGGCTAAATATATATTTGTATTGTGCCAAATATAAGAAATTCTATTATTTACCTATTAAAAGGGCATAAAAAGCATTAACTAATCCATAGTTTGGTACCTAATTTCGTGGTTATGTTGGGAGGATACTAGCTCTCACTCTAGAGCTCCCACTTCTCCCTCGCCAGAGCTCCCACTTCTCCCTCGCCCTCCCTCGCCTAAGGGCTAAGAATCTTGCATTAGTTTCCAATCAATTGGACCAAATGGGTGATTTTAATTTGTCACCTTAAAATCTCAAATTGTGCATCCAATAGAATATATTTCCTTGTTTATTTGCACTCAACCCCATGGATAACATACTCACCCATGAAATTGAATGTGTCTTTCACCACATTGTAGAAATAATAGCGCTTTTGGATTATATTTTTTTAGCACATTTTAACATTTCAATTATCCATATCAAAAAGGAAATAAAGATTGGATTTCTAATCACAACTTTTTAACATTTAAATTTTTATAAAATAAAATCAATTCTTCACAATGCCATATCTTAGAGTAGGGAGATAGATAAAGAAGACTACTCAAAATTTAAGAGAGGAATACGACAAAATAGGAATTTCATATATAAAAATAAGTTTACAAAACAAGGAAATAAATGACCCAACTTATCTCACAATCCTTTCCAAGAAAATTCCTAGAAGTTCTCTTTAAGCACGTTCCCTCTTTACAAGCACTCTCAATTCTATCTTAGAAGTGTAGTGAAGAAGAAATCTCTCACTTTGCCTCTCCTCTTAAAACCGTAGAAGAAAATCTCCAAGTCCTTCCATCTCTCTCTCTTACTCATCTCTCTCTCTTCTCTCTCACACCACCACTAAACTTCTCTTTGCCCTAGAATTCCTTCTTTTATTTATAGGCTGCCTCTCTCTAAAAGAATTCAAAAATTTCTTCCAAAATTCCATCCAAAAGACAAACCTTTTCTATTCCAAAAGACATGTCTATTGATTCAAGAAACATATCATTTCCTTAGAGAACCTTTCAAAGTGTCTAGATGCATTGAATCACTCCATGGGATGTTTGGAACATTTGAACTCATCAAAATTCGCACAAAAATTGTCCTGAACTGCCTTAATTCATTAAGTGTCATCTCTAGCGCTTCAGGCTCCAATCGGTGCTTCAAGCACCAAGTTACTTAAGCCCGTGCTTTTTTTTGGCTCTTGCGCTTCAGGCGCATCTCTCTGTATAATGGTGCTTCAGGTGACAGCTCTCTATGAAATGTTATTTTAGGCTCCAGTCTGATGCTTCAGGCACCAAAATCATAAAATTTGCTACTTTGGCTCCAAATTTTGGCCTTTTTGCTTGTTTTGCTCCAAATGCTTAAAGCTGATATACCTGCAACAAAAATATGAAAATTTCATTCTTTAAAATGCAATATCACCAAAAATAAGCTTAAAATGTATACTTAAAATAACACATTATTTTGGTGTATCAGCACGCCACCGAAAATGATGCATCTACACCGATGAGTAGACACATCGTTTGCTAATGAGGCTTGATTAAATAAACTAAAGAATTTATGAAATATATTTAGTCTGCAAAAAATTTTTATATAAGCCGACAAGTTCTCCTATCTAACATAGAAGATTAAATAGGGTTTATATTACCTGTGTTTTTAAAGCTCCCTATAGAGGCAAGCCCCTTATAGTTAATTACATCTTAAATGACCGATGTCACCTATGTAAACTATCAATTTAGATCAAATAATACTGTCTTCAGAAATTCCTAAGGATGGGACTTCTTAAAGACCAGCACAGAAGTTCAAATGGGAAAGGCTCAAATTTGGAACATTGTTATGGAATCCAAATAGAGTAAACTAGGGGTTGTCACAGATCTTGTGGAGAACCTCAATGACATCCCAAGATATCCTATGATTTGTCTTCAATTTCGGTAAAATTTTATTAAATATTTCATCGTGCCAATTATTATTTTTTAGGACTTACATTTGCTTGACACAATCATACAAATAGCTTGAAAGATAAGAGGATTTATGACATAATTTTAAAACAAATTAGGCTTAATTTGCACAACATGATTATACAAATTCCTAAATATAAAGTGAGGATTTATTTTATGCTAGGCAAACAACCTCAAAATCCTATGGCCTATTATTTAGTTTTAAAGAAGAGATTATTTTTGTAGAACCACTTGCTGTTGTGGAAGCCTACCACTGTAGGTAGCTCCAAGCTCCTCGGCAAAGTAGTTGTCCTAAAGTCTAGATGTTTAAAGTTTTAAATGACAAGTTCAGTTCAATCATTATGAGGGGGGGTTAAAATTGAGTAGAGCCACACAGGTCCTATGTTTCCCTAATTCTAGTACCACTATCTTCTTTTGATATTACTTAGCTTAAACGAGTTGTTAGGCTCATTTAAATTGGGGAGATCTTATTAGCAATTGTGGGTTACCTCATCTAAGGGACTCCCATAAATTCAAAAGGTATGTTATGAATCTTTAGTTTGAAGGACTTATGGTTATTTTTGAAAGGGCTTAATTTAGTATTTAGAAATTTTTTAATTATGAAAACTTTTCATTTTATCAACTAAGCCTGCATGGTATGCAGAAGCAATATTAATTGTAGTAAATCAAATGAAAGAAAGTAAATAAAGTTATAAAGTTGTACCTAACATTTTCATGCTACTCCCGCTGAAATGTTAGAACTTGCAACTTATATAATTTTACAGGGTAATTGAACAAATTCTAAGAACAAAAAACAAGAAGACCAGTCGAAGGTGCAGCTATCAAACTCCAGGTCATAACTTAGTGGATCTTAAAAGGTTTAATGGATGATTTTCTTGAACAAGGAGTAATAAATTCAATTGTCTTCAAAAAGGTCGTAATAGTGTTTGAGGAACAATCCATAACAACCTATAGAAACCTTTGAAATGTTTCAAGTTCATTTGAACTTATTATATTGTTCAATTAATCATCCCAAACTCTAAATATAGTTTCAATGAATTAATACACCTTATGCTCAGTGAACTTTGATAGTTTAACTATCCCAAGTGTGGGGTATCAAGCAGCGACTTAATGTTTTACTTAAAAGTAATGTGAATGGGTACCCTTAGGGTAAACTCAAGTCATTGAAGACCTTGTAACCACCACTAAAACTTGGCTTGTAGTGTTTAGAGGTGTTAATCAATCTGTCTTTCTTTCTAAATCTCATTGAACAAATTTAAATATCAAGCCTAGCTCACTACAATGGCCGTAACAAATTCATGGGCAAATTTGTAATTATGAAAATGTCAATTTGAGGGAGACATATTCTTATTAAAAGATCATGCTATCATTTAATAAAAAAATTGGAGCTTAAAATGAGTGAATTATTATCTTCCTAACTTAAGCTCATTACTTTAGTATCATCCAATTAGATTGACTTCCAAGTCATAACAATTTATGGAATTACAATTTTGCCCTTATCATGCAAAGGTGGCAAATTAGTTTCTACCTCATAACCCATTATATTTCAAACATCCAAATGAGTTCATTATGATCAAAATTACTCATTTACCCACTGGTTAACCCTAAATTTTAATTAAGGCATCAAAATCCAAAATTACCATTTTGCCCAACTCATCAAATATAACTCAACTGACTTTGAAATTTTTATGGTACCCCACTCATGTGTCAATTAAAATATAAGAGAAAAAAATTTAAATTTTCTAATTTTTATTTAATTTATATAATTATTTTAACTCAAAAATAGGATTTTCAATATTAAATTATTTAACTAATCAAATTGAAATTTTTATTCATGGGAAATATATTGGAGGGTCACCCAGGTCAGAGGACCACTTGGACAAAATTTCATATTTTCTTAAGTTATATTCTAATTACTATAATTAATTATTGATTTTAGTGACTTAATTAAAATATAAAATATGTTTTAATTATTTCCTTGAGTTTAGAGAACTCAAAGAAAACAACTTTTCATTTTTGCAATTTTTATTTTATTTATTTGAATTATTTTAATGGAAAATTAAAGAAAACACATTTTTGACTTTTAAAAGAATAGAACTAAATCGAAAAAATTAGGGAAAATGTTTTAAAGGGTCCTAAGTGATTAAGGAATAATTATGAACAATTTTGGTCATTTTCATATTTTTGAAATTTTTTTTAAATTTTAATTCAAAATATCGCTAGAAAATGGACTATTTATTTTAAAGTAATTTTTATTTTTCCTGGGTGCCCTAATCACAAGGAAAACATCTTTTCATAATTTTCCTAATTAAATTTAATTTATCATAATAGATTTTAATGCAAAAAAAAAAAACACTTTACTTAAAAAATAAACTTTAGTGCTCAAACTAAACCAAATAAACTCTTAAATTTTTATAGTGAGTTAGAATAAGTATTATTGATAGTGTGAAATGATTTTTGTTAATTTTTTAATGTTATTTATTCATTTTTTTAATGATTTTTTATGTTTTAATTAACTATAGAAATTTACATAAGCATTCAAACCTCATTTATATTTTTCCAAGAGTCTTTTAACCACATGGAACTTACCAAAATAAGTCCCATTTGTTCCTGATTTATATTTTAATTAATAATTTTTTTTATGCAAAAATAGGCACATATGTTTGAAAATTAAAGTTTCAAAGCTAGAGATGCTCTCCGACCATGGAAAAATTAGGGAACATCCTTATTAACATGAGGCATCAACCCCTAAAGTCTTAAGGCATCGTGATTATTATTTATTTACTTAGAGTTAAAATAGTTCAGAGAGTATTTAATTAATTAAAAATCAGTGACATGTCAAATAATATTTATTTTTATTTCACATTATTTTTTTTTCTATTTACTACGCAAGAGGGTATTTTTTTATTTTTATGATTTCTCTGCACTAAGTAATGCCTTTTTTAGGTTCTAGAATTATTTAAATCATTTAAATCCATATTTTTCTACTTATCTGACTCGACGCCACCTCATCCTACGACGCTCCGAACTCACACGCGTCGCTCCGCCATTTGACACTGCCACCTGAGTCAGCTGTCATGTGTATGTGCTTTATCATTTCGTCCATCCATCTAGTGTGATCTCAACCATCCAAACGATACACACGCAATCCAACGGCTCTCTATCATTTTCCCCGATGGTCCTAACCCGAGAATCGTCTAACTCAAAACTACAAGATCTCGATCGATACTTCATGAAATTACGTGTGGTTTGTTCCTACACCTTCATATAGTCTAGGGTAAACCTATCTATATGGTTACATGCCTATGAAATTAAATTTTTCTTCAAAAAAGCTGAAATAGAGTTCGATTTGGGGGAAAATGGGCTATACCTTTGTCTGAGTGGGGAGGCCTCAATTAGATACTTGGAGAAGCTTTTGTGGAGTCTGGTGAACCTTATCAAAGCTTTGGTTTCCTCTGGTGAATGCTCTAAGCAAGATTTCCTCCAACAGGTGCGGGGATCTTGGTCTAGGACTAGGTTAGGGTGCTCATCAGAGGGGGATTTTGGGGGGATCTTCTTTGCTTGGCTTGAGGAAGGTGAGGAGTAGGTTGATTGGTGATTGGTAGATTTTAAGGGAATGACAGAAAATATCAAGAATTTTGAGCTCAAAATTGAGCTCAAGCAATGACTTTGGGTGGCTGTGAACTGAAGGGTTGAACTCAAGAGGACTGTGAGAAGCTCTGGGAACAATTTGGCAGAGTCTCCCCAACAAAATTGGTGATCTCTCCTCTTGGCCATGGGAGGTAGATTTTAAATAGGCAGGGTAATGGTGGCCACCAAGGATGGCCATTGGGTGCAATCAACTGCTTATGTAGAGGGAAGAACCAATTGGGATGAGCCAACTCAGAGGGTTCAAATTTAGATTTTTTTGGCTTACGGTGGCTCTCGGCTTTGGTGTTCTTTCAGTGACTAGGCCGGTTGACCAGACCAAGGCTAGTGGCTAGGTGGTTCAGGGAATCTAAGGGATGGTTTAATTGTGATTAGTTGGGTGGCTTGATGGCTGATGGTAAATTTTTCCTTGGTTTAGTAATTTTAGGAAAGGAATCCCTTAATTCAAGGGACCCTTGGTCCATGGCTCAACTATGTTGGGTTAGGTGGATCTATCCTAGTTCCTAGGGCTCAAGTGTTTGTTGTGGTGACCAGGGTTTGGTCAAATTGATTGGCTTTAGTCAAATTTTGAGCTTGGGCTCAAAATTAAGGTTTGGGTTTGAACTTGGGTTTAGGTTAGGTTTGGGCTAAGATCTTAGTCAATTGATTGTTTAAATTTTTGTGGATGCTTTTCATGAGAAGTTTGGAAAAGGAATTGGGTGATTTTGAATTGATTTTGGGGTTCAATTGGGTGGAATTTGGCTTAAGGTCAATTTTAGAGCATTTGGGCTAAACTTTGATGTTGAATTGGGCTACGTTTAAGACTTCAATTAATTGATAGTTTAAGTTGTTCTAGAACATTATCATGAAGAGTTTTGGATATCAATTAGGTGGGAATTTTGGGTTATGGATCTCAATTTGATGACATTTGGATTTTGGGGGCAAAACTAAGGATTTTAAGAATTTGTTTGAATTAAGTATGACATGGGTTCAATTGGGTTTGGTTTTAGGCTTAGTTAGGATTTAATATGATGAATTTGAGTTTAAAATTGAAATTGGGTGAGATTGAAGTCAATTTGGTGGAAATTAGGGGTGAATTAGGAAATTTAGGCATTTAGGGGTAATTTGGGGATTTTGGTCAAAAGGGGTCAATTTGGTCAAATTGAGCTCAAAGGTGTGTTTCAAGTTTATTTTAAGGATATTTGGAGTGATTTTAGAGAGTTTGGAAATTTTAGAAATTTTTTTGGTATGAAGGGTAATTTGGTAATTTTGGCAATTTTGGGGGTATTATGATGATTTTATGAAATTTAAGGTATTATGGTCAAATTGAGTGACTTGGAATGTTTTAAAATTACTTTTGAAGAGACTTTGAGACTTTGGGTAATTTTGGGAATTTTTGGAAAATTTGGAGTTCAAGGGTAATTTGGTAATTTGGGAAAGTTGGAGCGGTCAAAATTGGGAATTTAGCAAAATTGGGATTGATTGAGAGAGTTGACCATGAGGTCACTCTATTTGAGTCATGATACCAAGGGAACTCAAATTATGGATCCTCCATGTGCTGGTCTTAGCCTAACCCTAGCTTAGCGCTAAGGGTTTGGGGGACCATCCACATGAGTTTCCAATAGAGTAAGGGACCAAGCTGGACATGTTTGGTTGAGTATTGTGGTTGTGAGTGTAGGTGCAAGTGTGTGTGTGTAAGAGTGACCAAGACCACAACACCAAGGGCAAATCTTAAGGCTAAACAGTCCTATGGGGACTCCTCTTGAGCTACCCCATATCGGCTCCACCTACTAAGTGCTAGAAGTTAGAACCAATATGTGGATCTCCATGATGAACAAAAAGGAGCTTTAGAATTTCTATCGATCAGGGTTCTTTCACTATTCCTCTAAGAACAGTTGACATGAAAATCTTAACGCTAGATCCTGGGATTCTAAGGAAGAAACAAGATCTCAACCAAAAGTGAAGTCAACAAATAGACCCCTAATAGATGTAGTGTATCCGACGAACACACCACACATGTTGGCATTGACCAAAACGATCAACAAAACCAACATAACTGTCTGAGCTAACATGCTCAAAGCAAAAGAAAGGAGATGTGGAGATGGTTTTTGTTGGGGAGTATAAAAGGAATCCTCGATCGAATTTGAAGAATCCAAAACTCTCGCCGGGAAATTGGCGGGTGTACCTTCAGAATGTTAATTTTAATAGTGAATTTGAAATTCATAAGGTGATTTTGTGTTTGCTAACCAAAGTGATGGGCTACGCGAAGGATTTACGTAGACAACCAGTAGGGAAACAAATGGCTGCAGAGAAGATTCAATTTGATTTTGATGTTTAAATTTTTATTTCAATTTTAATTTTGATTTTGATTTTGCAAAAAATTAATTTTAGAAGGCATAAATATGTGAAGAGACTAGATTGAGATGGAATGCACAGAGACTTGCATCGAACTCAAAAGAAAGTTCAAAGGAAAGGAGTGTTGCATTGGGAAGGAAAGAACATGGACTCATATCCAACCCAAGTGGTAATGAAAATGCAGAGAAATGAGAATAGAACGCCTCAATCCATTTAAGGTGGCCTTAAACCTAACTCAAGGATTTGTGCAAAGATTGGATGCCTTACTCCTTTTAAGGTGGCATTAGACTGATCTAGAAGGATGAGAATAGGTTGCCTTGCTCCATTTAAAGTGGTCTTATACCTATCCTGGAGATTTATATAGAGAATCGGATGTCTTACTCCATTTAAGGTGGCCATAGGCCAATCATGAAGGATGAGAATAGGATGTCTTACTTCATTTAAGGTGGTCTTATACCCATCTCGAAGATTTTTGTAGAAACTCAGATGCCTTACTCTATTTAAGGTGGTCTTAGACCGATCTAAGAAATTGAGAATAGGATGTCTTAATACATTTAAGGTGTTCCAATACATATCTCAAAGATTTGTGTAGAGAATCAGATGCCTTGCTCCATTTAAGGCGGCCTTAGACCGATCTCAAAGGATAAGAATATGATGTCTTATTACATTTAAGGTGTTCTTATACCTATCTTGAAGATTTATGTAGAGAATCTGATGCCTTACTTTATTTAAGGTGGCATTAGAATGATTTTAGAGGATGGGAATAGGATGCCTAACACCATTTAAGGTGGTATTATACCTATCTCAAAGATTTATGCAGAGAATTAGATGCCATACTCCATTTAAGGTGGCCTTAGACCGATTACAAAGGATGAGAATAGAATGCCTTGCTCTATCTTAAAGATAGGTGCAGAGAATTGGATGCCTTACTTAATTTAAGGTGGCTTTATACCAATCTCAATGGATGAGAATAGGTGTTTTACTCCATTTAGGGTTGTCTTAAACCTATCTCAAAGATTTTTGAAGAGAACTAGATGCCTTACTTCATTTAAGGTGGCCTTAGACTGATCTCAAAGTATGAGAATAAGATGCATTGCCCCATTTAAGATGGTCTTATACCTATCTCAAAGGTTTTTGTAGAGAATTAGATGCATTATTTTATTTAAAGTGGCCTTAGAATGATCTCGAAGATTGAGAATAGGATGCCTTACTCCATTTAAGGTGGTCTTATTCCTAGCTCGAAGATTTGTGTAGAGAATCAGATGCCTTGCTCCATTTAAGGTGGCCTTAGACCGACCTTAAAGGATGAGATTAGGATGCCTTAATCCATTTAAGGTGATCTTAAAACTATCTCAAAAATATATGTAGAGAATCAGATGCCTTACTACTATTAAGGTGACATTTGACCGATCTTAAAGGATGAGAATAGGATTCCTTGCTCCATTTAAGGTGGTCTTATACTAGTCTCAAAGATTTGTGTAGAGAATTAGATGCTTTACTGCATTTAATGTGGCATTAGACAAATTTCAAACATTGAGAATAAGATGTCTTACTCTAATTAAGGTGGTCTTAGACCTACCTCGAGGATTTGTGTAGAGAATCGGTTGCCTTGCTCAATTTAAGGTGGCCTTAGACCAATCTTGAAGAATGAGAATAGGATGTCTTACTCCATTAAAAGTGGTCATATACTTATCTCAAAGATTTATGTAGATAATCAGATGCCTTACTCCGTTTAAGGTGGCCCTAGACTGATCTTGAGGGATGAGAATAGGATGCCTTACTCCATGTATTGTGGTCTTATACCTATCTCAAAGATTTGTGTCACATTAGAAAGGAAAGCACAAGGACGCACATCCAACCTAAGAGGTGATGAGCTGCATTGGGAAGGAAAGCTCAGGGACTCACATTATACCCAAGAGGTAGCAGAAGGGAATCAGAATTTAGGTATTGACCCCAAGAACATCTTGAGAAGAGTGTAGAGAATTAGTGGAGCTGAGTTTATGAATATTAAAATGTGAAGATTGACAGTGGTGTGGAAAAATTTGTGGGATTTTGTGATGAGTGTGAAACTTAGGAATTGTGAAAAGATTTGTGTAGACGGTGGAGTTTGTGCTATGAAATTGCAAAGTGTGGAACTTCAAAGTTTGAGGTGAATCAGTTTATCATTTTTTGTCATTTTTCCTGTTGTTTTTGTTATTATTTTTTATATGGATATCTTTTCAAGCTTATTTTCATTGATTAATCTTTCAATTTTGGATTTTAATTTTATTATTAGACTTTCTTTGTATCATTCTTTATTTGTTATAATTTAGGACCAAGACGTGGTCATGCAACTTATCATCAATCAGACAAAAGAGACAAGTTAGAAACATATGTTGAAATCTTCAAAGAAACTTCATTAATTTTGCTTCAAATAAACTGGAACTATCAAAAGGCAACATGATGAGTACATATGAAATATCATATATCATATCTACTCTAATCTGATGCAGTGCAAAAGAGTAACAACTGTCTGTCTACATCATCTATTTGTCTGTCCAGTGGGGCAAGCTGGTGATCAAGCTAACCTTCTAAGCCACACTTCGGGACAAGTGTTCTTTTTGCGTGCACTTAGAGGTTTAGTTTTTTCACAGCTCATTTGGTCATAGTCTTTCAGTTCTATATCTGGTCGGAATACATACGGTATCTTACTGATGTTCATTCTTTGTAATGTACCTGAGACTCTACAGCGCGGCACTCTATCAATGCAATGTTTTGTCAGGTCTGCTCCATTTCCTTATAGAATCAGCACTGAACTAATCTATAGTGGAATTGCAACTAAACCTCTCAACTCTCCTAGTCCAACAATATCTATCTCCTTTCTAAATAGGATGTTGCTTTTGCTCGTGAAAGAAATTATGCAATAAAGTCTGATAAATTTGTGGTGATCGTTGTGGGGAGGTATGCACTCCCTTTCTTGATAGATGTTGATGATGCAGCTATTCAAGATGCAATCCACGGGAAATATGCTCCATCTTGCCATTCTCTTAATCATTCACCTTATTGAGGACGCCAGATCATCCACCTTATTGTACCTTAAGATCCCCAGTGGGTTCTCTTGCCTGTCCTTAACAAAATTATAGCAGTATCTACACTGTATAACAATTCTACCTTTTCCCCACATCCACTTCTGTGGTTTTGAATATGTCTTCTTCATAATTAATCTGGCTCAGCCATTTTCCATTAAATTAAAAATGCAATCAAGTATATTTCTTTCGTCACTTTCTCAGAATAACCAATGTGCAGTTCCAGTCCTTTTAGGATATTAACGATGTTTTCTTGAATTCCCTCAAAATATTCAAATTTTTGTTTCCGGCCCCTACTCATCCTTTCTCACTCTGGAGTAGGAATCCTCTGCAAATGTCAGAGTAGCTCCTCCATGTCATCCTCTGGAGGAATCCATGATGGTGGCAGCTATGTAAACTGTGGTATGTATGGCTTGACCTCTGGGTGGTCTACATTTATGAACTTCATGCTGGAAGTAATATATTCATTAAGTGTCCCGTAGCTCTCCAGGTGGAGGATGTTACACTTTGGTCATTTTGTGAAGGCTCCGGTTGACAATTCCTCCTTGGGATTTCTACATTTCACATGGGGCGTCCCGCACAAAGCTCATCAGGGATCCCTAAAGATGTAAGCTCTATAAACATCTGTGGCTCGTCTTCTGTAATTGACAAACTAGTGGAAGTCTCTTTCAAGTTCAGATCATAGACCTCCTCTTCATGAATTGAACTTAATGCAATAGTGACTTCCTTAGCATATTGCTTCTCCAAGAGAACCAAAGCTGTGTTTACGCCGGTTGGCATTTCTTCCCTGCGCCTTCCTTAAAGGCACATCCGGAACCCTTTCTTCATTGGCACCGACCAAGTGTCCCATCAGCGTGGTGATCTTTTACTGTAATTGGCTAGTTCCTTCCATCTAGTAATGTGTTCTCTCAGTTTTCTTTCTCTTTATTGAGGAGTCTTCTCTGGCCCCTATTCTCAGTAGTGGCTGTAGTTCTTTTGCTTCTTGGCGGCTTACTACACTCATTAAAGGGGCCTTCGTAGTCTACATTTACTTGACCGTAATCCAAGTCAAAATTAACAAATATGCTCTACGCCACCTTCTCTTTGTCAAGTGTGAGATTTAAGCAACCCTTAAAAGTAAAGATCAGCCTCTGACCTGACATTTCCCTGCAAAGACAAGAAAACTTCAGCGCACTGAAATTTAAGAAACGAACAAGAACAATAACAAACCATTATTAAGTGAATTTTAAATTTTACATGCGCAACTATTTTATTTGACTTAGATTGGTGAATTCAAAATTAGGAGGATGATTTAAAAGTTCAAATTTAGATTTTATTTTTTTAAAATTGATCTTATTATAAAATTTTGGACCTAGCACAGATGCTGGCAAATAACCATCCTCCGAACAATTATCACTTTCAAAAAATTATCTCCGAGGGAATTAAGTTGTATAATATTTCCTCAAAAGTTTCTTATTGACCGGTAACATGGGACTTTTGCCTTGGAAATCCATTAATTGGTAAGACCATCCTGAAAAGACCTTCTTCACGTCCCTTTCAACTTGGTTCAAATTTTTTGCCTATCCCATGGTGTGCAAGGATATGTCTCCTGAGGATGAGTACGAGTTCACTCATATTGAACGTCCTTGGGTGGGCTAATTTATTATGTGCCCAGATCATCTTCGCTTGATAGAGCTTTAATTTTTGTTGTGCTTCTAATCATTTTTCTTCGAGATTCTCTAATTCTGTAAGTTTGAGTTTGGCATTGTCTTCAAATGTAATATGGTTAGTGATGGTGACTTTAAGAGATAGTTGTTGAACTTTCAGTAGGAGTACAGCTTCAGACTCATACACTAGCGCATACGGTGTACACTGAGTAAGAGTTCTGAATGTTGTTTGGTAGGCCCACAAAGCTTTCTAACAACTTCTCGTGTTCTCGTGCCATCCCTTCTTATTTTCGTCCAATGTTTTCTTCATAATTTGTACGAGCGTCTTATTGAAAGCCTCAGCTAGGCTATTCACTCTGGGATGGTAAATTTTTGAGTATCTCTAATCCATCCCATGTCGTTTAACAAAATTATTGATCTTAGTGCTTATCAGAAATAACTCTGCGTGGGACGCCGAAACGATAGACAATCTGACTCTTGAAAAACCGAAAAACATGTTACGTTGTAACCTCTCATAAAATTACTACTTCTGCTCACTTGGAGAAGTAATTTGTAGCTGCAATAATAAATATGTGTCCCTTAGAAGATGGAGGTTCTATCAGACTCACTATATTTGTGCCCCAACACTCTGATGGCCATGACCCAACTATTGGGTGTAGCACATTAAAAGGTTCATGCAAGACCACTCAATGCAATTGACATAGGTGACACTTCCTAGCTGTATCCATGCAATCTATTACCATTGCTGACCAATAATAACTAAGTCTCTTAATTTTCATTTTCATCTTCGACCCTGACTGGTTAGTACCACTCAACCCGATGTGTACTTCTTTGATGATATCAAGTGTTTCTGCTCTGCTTAGACATCACACCACATCTGATCGAATGAATGACCTTCTGTAGAGGACATTACCTACCAAAGCATATGAGATAGATCTTCTCGTGATATGATATGCTTCTGACTTGTCATATGGTAGCCGTCCTGCTTGCAAACATTCTATTAATGGCCTGCACCAATCTTCAATAACTTCAGCTACTGCAGCTACCATCTCTTCTTTTCTCCTGAGCTTGTGTTGACTATCAAAGTTGATCTTTGAAAAAAATTGGTACCCTTGTATTGTAATATCAATGGAATCCTTCAGCGGACATTCCAATTCCTTAGTAAGCTTGGCTAAAGCGTTGGCATGAGCTTTATCTCCCTTAGGAATCCTATACAGCATCATGTTGGGAATTTGTTCCAACAAATTCATTGTATATTTGTGGTACTTTGCTAATCTTGGCTTCAAGATTTTGTACTATCCGACAACTTATTGAATGGCAAGTTGTGAGTCATCATAGATGGCAATGTCTGTTATGTCCATCGATATTGCCAAGTCTAATCTGATAATCAAGGCTTCGTATTTTGCCAGATTACTTTTACATGGTTATGTCAGGTGGTAGGAAAACCTTAACATTCCATGATTTAGTATAAAAAAAACCATACCGGTTCATCTTTTGACTGGTATGACTATCTGTAATCCTTTATCCTTTCTAACTGACGAAGCTCCATTGATGTAAATTTTCCAATGTCTGGCACTGGATAGCTCCACTTGTAGTATCTTCTCATCTAGTAGATCATCATTGAGAGGGGACCTAGTTGGAAGTATGTGTGTTGCAAGAAACTTTTCTAAAACTTTTTCTTTGATAGTTCAAAGGGGTGTGAAAGTTATAATGAATTGCAATAAAATTATCGACCATCTTGCTAAATTTCTAAAAAGTGTTGGTTGGGTCATCAAATATTGCAATGGATTAACTTTTAAAATAAGGGTGATCTTATGAGAGAGCATATAATGTATGATCTTCTGGGTGGCAAAAATTGAAGCTATAAAGTGCTTCTCAAAAGGAGAATACCTTACCTTCATTTATATTAGACGTTGACTCAAGTAGTAGAATGTGTTTTCCTTACTCTCATGATTGACCTGAGCTAACAGGGCTCCTAGAGGGTCGTCTAAGGATGTAGTATAAAGTATCAAAGATTTTCCAGGGATATGGGTTGCCAAAAAAGGAGGTGTCATTAAATATTGCTTAAAATCCTCAAAGACCTATTGTTATTTCTCTTCCCAAATGAATTTGACATATTTTTTTATTAATTTTGAAAAGAGATGACTCCTACCTAACAGATTCGATATAAAGCATCTTAGATATGCCAATTTACCTTGAAAGGACCATAGATATTTCAAGGCTTTGGAAGGCAATATTTTCAAGATGTCCTTAATCTTATCCGGATTGATATCAATTCTTCAATTAAAAACAACAAATCCTAGAAACTTCCCGGAGGTCACGCTGAAGGCACACTTTAATGGATTCATCTAAAGATTATATTGACATAATCATTCGAACATGATCCTCAAATCATACAAGTGATTTATTCGCTGCTCGCTTTTAAACACTAAAATTTTCACATAGCACTCTACTTGGTTGTGAATGAGGTCATCAAATATATTTGTCTTAGCTCGTTCATATGTTGCTCTGGCATTCTTCAATCCAAATGACATCACTGTGTAGTAAAAGATCCCAATTGGCTTTCTGAAGGCTGTAAATGTTGCATCTTCCAGAGCCATTTTAATTTGATTGTATCTAGATGATTCATCCTTAAAAAAGAAGATCACGTACGTTGATGTCATGTCCACCGTTAACTCTGGTATTGGTAATGGAAATTCATCCTTTGGATATAATTTGTTTAAATCTTTGAAGTCGACAAATACACGGATTTGTCCACACTTTTTCTTAACTGACAAAATGTTGGCTAACCATGTAGTGTATTGCCCTTCTCACACAAAGTTAGCATCTATTAATTTCTTCACCTCGACAATGACTTGTTGCTCTATTTTGAGGCGCATTCTTCTTGTGCTTGTTTTATTGGAATCTTATTTTTGTCCACTCCAAGCTTGTGAATTTCAACTTTTGAAGATAATCCTAGCATTTCATCGTAGCTCTAAGTGAAGAAATCCCTAAATTCTGATAGTAACTTGATTAAATCCTTGGACTTCTCTTCGCTGAGCAGAGAACTTATTAAGGTCGGTCGGGGCTACTCAGTACTGAGGTTAATTTCCTTCAGCTCATCAACTATTGGCTTAATTTTCTCTTCAAATTTTGATGGAGCTTCAACTATCAAAGAGTCTTTAAAATCATCCTCCTCATCGAGACCAATTCTTTTCTAATTTGCTAGTAACAACTATGCAAAATTTTGAATGATCGACTGACCCTATCATACCAAATTTGAGACTCTCTATCGAGTTAAGAGTTCGACCTTTAACATTCCATAATTTCTCAAAGAGTTGTAATTTATCTTTTAGAAATTCTTTGGCACATGTCACTATTGAATTAATTTTTGCACACAAGGAGATTGCACACAAGGAGAAAAGTAGCCAAATGATAATTCCATTAATTCATTAGAATCATCCTCTTTCAAATTTACATGAATTTTAAAACTAGTATTTTGAGAAGCATGGTAGAACTTTATTGGTTTCAAAGAAACACCACAGACTTCCTTGACCTTTAAACTATCGAGCTTTTGACGATGAATCAAAGTAAGGGTCATGGCATGCATGTACTAGTTGATTCGATCATACATTGACTCCTTTTCACTTTTTTCCACATCCTCCGAGGAAATCTTGAATTATGATTTCTTCTATCTTATTATCATCAACTCTTCATCAGACTTATCTTTATCAGAACTTTCTTTCATGTCGATGGTGATGGTCGGCTTGGCCCATTCAACAATCATGTTGGTTATTCATCATTCACGTCCCCAACCTCAATCTCAGATGCATGGGCTAAAATAACCTCCACTAACTCATTGCAAAGGAGTGGTGATAAATCTTCAAAGTGGAGTTTCATAATCTTGCTCTTATAATTGCTTTGATTCTTCCATCTCATTTAGCACAAATTCTCGGGAAAAGAGAGTCTTCTTCAATGCGTAGTAGGCCGCGTCATCACGGATGCCAACTTCATGAACTGAAAATGACTGCAAATCCCCTTTGATGCAATGTTCTTCTACTTCTTTAAATTACTTAATAAAGTGGTATAGTGAAGATGAAACCATTTTATGCTCGTGCAGCGAAGGTCGACCAAGCAAGGCACTAAAACAGTCTCTATGTCGATGATATGGAACTTAGTGGTTGTTACTAGCTCTCCAACATTCATTAATAGCGATATTGACCCAAGAGTTCTTTCTCCTTTCTAATTAAATCCTCTTAGAATCATCATATTGGTAGTGAGATTCTGAGCGCCAATTTCCAAGTAGGCTAATGTCCGTAGAATCATTAAGTTAAGTGACGCTCCTAGATCTACCAAAACTCTGTAAAGCACAAATCTATTGATGTTGACTGAAAATTAGAGCGTTCAATTATGATTGGTAGCACCAAGTAGCAAGTCCTCAACAGAGAATGTAACTCAATGATATTCCTTTAATGAAAAAACTTCAACTTAGGATGTGCTAGCCAATTGAGCTAAGCAAACTTCTAGATCAAGCAAGGTCAAGACCAGAGTTTGCCGCAACTATTTTGACAGGATTAGAGCATCATAAATGCTTAGTTTGGCCAATAATCTCCTAAGATGATGTGTTACATTATAATCCACTTTATACGTGCCTCCAATTTTACTTTGAATAGGTATTTCTTCTATCACTTGAGTTGGCTCTCCACGTGTAACTATTTACTTTCTTTTGTCTATTGAAGCCATCCTTATGGGTAAGACCTCTCCACTCATTAGATTTACTTTTGTAATCTCTTCTTCTTCTTCTTGTAACATTGTGGGCAAAACTTCTGCTGTCTCTCTAGTTTCTGAGGAATCAAGTTAATGGCAAGCAATGCTGCTTGGCAGTTGAGGATTGGCTTCTCCCATAATTATCTTAACCGGTGCCATTGACATTTTCTTCATTCCCATTAGTAGGCTTATCAAACTTAAGTATGATTTGAGGATCTATTTGGGAATCAAGATTAGGGTTAGATTGGTCACACTCAAATAGGTCATCACTAGAGACAGTTAAAACATAGCTGAATTCATAATCATTACATTCAATAGACCCTGGAGAGGCAAATTGATAATCAGACATAGTCAGGGGTTCGAGGAAATTCTCCCTCAAATCATAGATAACTAATCAAATAGAGGTAGCCCCTATCCTACACCTCACATTATCGGTCTTCACGATCATGTCATTCTTCTTGTCCAACTACGGCGGCTTCTCCAGCAAAATTTCCAACTCGGTCTAACAAGTCGTAGACTCTAAATGGTGGCTTGTGCTGAAATAGTATGAATTTAATTGGGTATCTTCTTGGATGATTTTCTCCAAACTGTGCTCCATCCACCTTCCTCTAAATATGGCTCTATCGGGGTGATTGGCTCAGCTGAATTCATAATTACAGAACCTTTTTTGGGTTCTTTTAAATATTATTTTGGGGTTGTTATAATCCCTTCTTTAAGATTTTTTTTGATCCATGCTTTAAAACTAAATCAATCCTTTATAGTATGTCCAAGCAGCCTGTGGTAAGGGCAGTAGCTACGATGGTCCTTCTTATCAACCTCTTCTGGATTTTTGGCTCAGGCCATCTGAATTTGGACTTCTTCATCAGACTTCTAAACATTTTTGACACAACTTCATCTTTAAAGGTGTGTGTCCTATTTATCTATTCTGTAATTATCTGACTGGGTCTGCCATCTGTCTTATATGTTCTTTATTTCTAGTGGTTGGACTGACCTTAATATTTAGTAGGCTGATACTGAGGTTGGCTATGCTGTAACTGCTGTTGATGACCTTGAAGGGACGGCTCAACCTGAGTCCTCATAGGCTGCTTTCCCTTGTCAAATGTCGTCACTGTCCCATATTTCTTCTCAAATATCTTGGTTGTTCTCAACATCTCTTTCTTTTCCTAGGATTCCATATGCTTAACTTCCTTTTGTATATTACTAGCCTTGTTGAGTAACCTTTCAGATGATTTGATTGTGAGTCTCTTAAGCATGAAAAACACTGGCCCATGTATGCTCTTGAGCAGAATCTCAATAGCAAATTGTTCATGTAGCTTAGGTTCATATTTCATGCTTAAGTATTTCCACCTCAAGATGTAATCCACTAAGGTCTCAATGAGCTTCTACTGCCAATTATGAGATCTCATTTCATAACATGGTGTTCTGCTCTAGTGAATCTTTTCATAAAAAACTACTCCAACTTGTCAAACATTTTCACTGGTTCGTTAGGTAGCTTGACATGCCAATCAAATGCAATTCCTGATAAGCTGCTGATAAACTGATGGAACAAAAGTGTTTCATTGTCTCTGGTCTTGGAACAAATTGCTCGAAAATGTGCTATATGTTGACGAGGATTTCCAATTCCATCGAACGTCTTACAATTTGGTGACACAAAACCCTTGGGATATGAAACGACATTAAATTCCTCTGGGTAAGGTCTCCCCTTTGAAATAGATGCCCCCCCTTTAAATTGGGCTAATGTTTCTTTCACTTGTCGCTCAATCAACTTTTTGATATATTTTTCCGGCACTAAATTCTGAGTAGAATTCTTTCTTTGGGGCTCGTATTTATTGGCGGAAGAGGCTTCCTTTTTTTCATCAGTAGTGTGTATAATGTCAGGTTGATTGCCCTCTGGCAAAGACAGCTGCTGCGACTTTGATTTTCCATGCATTATAGCCATGGTGGCAGACTTCTCTTCCATCCTTTCCTCTATCAAGATGATTTTCTTGTCTCTCAGCAAAACAACCCTACGCAGATCATCCACGACATTCCCCTCAATAAGAAGCTGGGCTTCGTGCATAGATGTAGTGGCTCTACTCTTGATGACATTGATCTCCATGAACTCCTAATCGAGATAATTCGTAAAATCAAAATCTTCATCATCAACAAAAACACCTACTACTCGCTCATTTGCTAACTCTGAAATTTTAGCTCAAAGCTTTTCCACTTTATCCTTAATTTACTTCTCTTGAATTAACTTAAGATCTATAAATTCCTTTCTAACATTATTTTGGTTGGAAACAAACTCTGTACCATGGTGGTAACAACATATGGTATATCAGACCTACATTTCATTCCACAAAATTGCCCTACAGGCTCATCAGAATACATTGGTGCAGCACCCTTGAGTACCCACACGCTCTTCATTGACATCAATGATTTAAGATAGGGTGTCCCTGCAGAGGCATCAGTGCATTAAATAAAAGCATGCTCCCCACAGTGTGGACCAAGTACACTGGTAAGTGGTCTTTTCCCCTTATCCACCTTTGGGAAACACTTACAAGCAACAGTGGGCGGTACTTCCGGACCCAATCATGACTTAACCGGTCAACGCCCTATATATTTTGGAGTAGCAACAATAGAATCTGGGAATGTGGCAACAATACTGATTTGAGTCCCTAGATGTAATCTGGCTGGAACATGGGCTGGGGGTACTTCCGCTAATTTCTGGAACTGATGAACATGTGTGATCTTCTTTAAAATCTCATTCTTCATCCGTGGCAACACGCGCAGCCTACTTGCTTAAGTAGCTCAAAAACTTAACACCCTTCCTTAGTGCCCAATCTTTCAAATGTAGCACATACTCTAGTAATAGTTATGGGCTTCTCCCTTTCCCTTTCATGATCTTGTGGTGACGGTAAAGCAGCAGCAATCTTATGTAGACTCTCATTTCCTGTAGAATCTAACAAAGGATGAAACCTACTCCCTTGGAGGGGAGGAGAGGTCTCAATCACCCTGAGTTCCTCTTATTGAGGAATCTCATCATCAGATACTAACTCTATAACCTTGGCCCTCGTGGACCTCTAAATTTTGTGGTTACGATTGCTTTTATTGGCTTCTTCAATCGCTTAACTTTAAGCTAGAACCATCTTCAAACACTGACGGCAGGGCAGCAAAAACATCATCTGAATATTCATTGATCAAAACTTCTTTCCCATTAGTAGATGAAGCAGTAAGTACAATAATGGTAAATTTGGCAGTAG
The DNA here is from genome assembly GCF_001263595.1 of Phalaenopsis equestris. Classification (NCBI taxonomy): domain Eukaryota; kingdom Viridiplantae; phylum Streptophyta; class Magnoliopsida; order Asparagales; family Orchidaceae; genus Phalaenopsis; species Phalaenopsis equestris. The sequence continues at coordinate 851,185 of NW_018165036.1, read as the reverse complement.
TATGTGCAATGACTCTCGTTGATATGGGAGAGGCTGATCTAGTAGGCACGAGAACAATAGACATAACGGGTGTTGGGGAAGTAGCGATTTCTACTTTCTTGTGACAAGGGAAGTTCTAAGGGTAATTGAAATCAAATTCAGTGGATGGCTGCGGGACATGTAGGGTGGTAACTTTCATGACGATAAACGAGGCTTGCCAAGCACGAACTTGAACTCATCGAATCTGGATCCAAACTTGATCATTAGAGTAATGTTGTAGGCATCATGGCCAATAGGTAGGTTGCAAGAGAAGGTGAGAGTTTGGAATGCCATTGTAGCAGCTTCAAAGAAAAAGTTCTAAGGGTTAGTATCTACCATCACTTTGTAATTATGTGCGAACGCTGAAAAATTAACAAAGTTCATTCTATGGACTAGGCAGGTCCTTTATTATTTAAATTTTAAAATTTATTGCTTATTTGTCATTATAGCGTGAAAGAGTTTTGATTAACAAATTAAACATAGGTGAAGAGATGTAACATTTTGACTTGATTTGCATAGTAGCAAATCAAACCCAAAAGATATGAAAAAACGATGAAGTTTAAGACCCAATGTAGGACCAACTTCATAGTGCACATTACCTAGGAAAAATTAGCCCACTGATAACCTATTGGGGGTTTAACCCCACACAAAAGATAAAGTTCTAAAAGACTCCTGAACCTCTCTATTTAAAGGTGATGAAACAGACGGTCCTAGAATCAAAAAGAGCTGACCGTACTTGCCCAAGAAAGAAATGGGTGATGTCAATGGAAGAAGAGATGGAAGAAGAGTAATCTGGTTTCTGGTTCATGAGGGACATGGACACATTACCGATGTATGAAGATAAAAATTTCTAATTATAATGGAGAGTATAGCTAGTCCCTAGTGGAGTCACCAGAAATTGTCGACTGTTAAAAGTTTTTAAATTTAAGTCAAGATGAGGATTTGATTTAATTTAATATAAATATTAGTTTTATTTTTTTAGAAAAATAGTATTTTAATTTTGAAAAGTATTGTTTTAATTTTGATCATACTAGACCGAACTGATCTTATATAAATCATACTTTAAATAAGTGAGCACATCACCTCAAATGATGCATCTCGAAGAGTAGACACATCTCTTGTCACATCTCTTGTTAATAGGGTTTGATTAAATAAACTAAAGAATTTATGACATCTATTTGGTCTAAGAACCATTTTTATATAAGACGACAAGTTCCCCTATCTAATATGGATGATTAGATAGGGTTTTTATTACTTAGGTTCTTAAAGCTTCCTATAGAGGCAAGCCCTTATAGTTAATTACGTCTTGAATGACCGAGGTCACCAAAAAAAACTCTTGATTTAGATAAAAAAATATTGACTTCAAGATGTCCAAAAGATAGGACTTTTCAAAGATTATACCAAAAAGTGTCAAATGAGAAAGGCTCAAATTTGGAACATTTTTATGGAATCCGAAGGGAGGAAATTGGGGGTTTTCATAGATCATAAGGAGAGCCTCAATGACTTCGCAAGCTATCTTATAGTTTGGCTTCAATTTTGGCTCTCCACTACATAACTCATCAAATATAACTCAAACCACTTTGAAATTTTTATGGTACCCCACTCACGAGCCAATTAAAATATTAGATGAGAAAAAAATTTTTTCTAATTTTTATTAAATTTATATATTTATTTTAACTCAAAAATAAGATTTTTAATATTAATTTATTTAATTAATCAAAGGAATTTTTTTGTTCATGGGAAATTATTTGAAGTTCACCTAGGACAGAGAACCACTTTGAAAAAAAATTATAATTTTTTTTAAATTTTATTATAATTATTATAATTATTTATTGATTTTTGTGATTTAACTAAAATAAAAAATATGTTTTAACCTCAAAATAACTTTTCATATTTTTTTTAAATCTCCCTGAGTTTAGAGAGCTCAAAGAAACCATCTTTCCATTTTTGTTATTGTTAATTTATTTATTATAATTATTTTAATGGAAAAGTAAAGAAAACACATTTTTGATATTTAAAATACATAACTTGATCAAAAAAATCAGAAAACTATTTTAAAGGGTTATAAGTGAACAGGGAATAGTTTGGAACAATTTTGGTCATTTTTATATTTTTAAAATTTTTTATTATTTTTAAATATTTTTTAATTAAAAATATAGCTTAAAAATGAAGTAATTATTTTAAAATAATTTTTCTTTTTCCTTAAGAGCCCCTAATCACAGAAAACTCAAAAAACCACTTTTCATAATTTTTCTAATTGTAGTTAATTTATTATAAATAATTTTAATACAAAAATACCATTTTACCTAGAAAATAGACTTTAGTGCTGAAACTAAATCAAACAAATTTCAAATTTTCACAATGAGTTAGAATGAGTATTATCTACAGTGTGGAATTATTATTTTTTAATTTTTTAATGTTATTTTACTCATTTTTATTTTAATAAGTTTTTAGGGTTTAATTAAATATAAAATTTACGTAAACATTAAAACCTGATTTCTATTTTTTCAAGAGTCCTTTAATCACGGGGAACCAAAATAAGTCCCATATTTATCTGAGTTATATTTTAATTTCTAAATTATTTTAAGAAAAAATAGGCACATAGACTTGAAAATAAGGGTTTCAAAGTTAGAGATGCTCTATGGCCATGGAAAAATCAGAGAACATCCCTATTAACTTGAGGAATCAACCCTTAAATTTTAATTCATGGTTATTATTATTTATTTACTTAGAAATAAAGTAGTTCAGAGAGTATTTAATTAACTAAAAATCAAAAACATGTCAAAAAATTTTTATTTTTATTCCACATTATTCTCCTCAATTTACTAAGCAAGAATTTTTTTTTGTGATTTTTATACACCAAGTTATGCATTTTCAAAGTTCTTGAATTAATTAAATCATTTAAATCCATATTTTTCTACTTTTCTGACTCAATACCATGTCGTCCTACGATGCTCCAAACTCGCACGCGTTGTTCCTCCATTTGACGTCGCCACCTGAGCAACACATCACGCGTGAGAGCTTTATCATTCTTTCCTTCTATCAGACGTAATCACAACTTTCAAAATGATACACACGCGATCCACGACTCTTGGTCATCATCCTCGATTGTCCAATCCAAGAACGTCCAACTTAAAAATCTAATATCTCGCTTGATATTTAATGAAATCACATAGAGTTTGTCCCTACACCTTCATTTGGTTTAGAGAAACCTGTATATATGGTTAGATGCCCATGAAATGAAACTTTACTTTACGAAAGCTCAAACTGAGCTCAATTTGGGGGAAAATGGGCTATACCTTTGTTTGAGAGAGGAGGTTGCAATTAGATGCTTGGAGAAGCTTCAGTGGAGTTTGGCGAACCTCCTGGAAGTGTTGGTTTTCTTTTGGTGAATGTTCTGAGCAAGACTTCCTCCAACAGGTAGGGAGGTCATGGTCTATGATTAAGTTAATGTACTCAACAAAGGGGGTTTTTGATAGGGATCTTCTTTGTTTTGTTTGGGGAAGGTGAGAAGCAAGTTAATTTGGAGATTGGTGGAGTTTCAGGGAATGACAGAAAATGTCTTGAATTTTGGGCTCAAAATTGAGCCCGGATAGTGAGTTTGGGTAGCTGAGAACTGTGGGGTTGAACTCAAGAGGGTTGTGAGAAGCTCTGGGAACAATTTTCCAGAGTTTCCTCAAAGAAATTGGTGATCTTTTGCTTTGGTTATAGGTCGTGGATTTTAAATACGTAGGGTAATGGTGGCCACCAGCGATGGCTATTGAGTGGAAACAACTACTTATGTGGAGGTAAGAAGGGTGCAAGTATTAAATTAGGATGAGCCAACTCAGGGAGTTCAAATTAGGGCTTTTTTTCTCTCAATTTTGGTGCTTCACTGGCAATTAGGTCGGCCGAATAGGCCAGTGCTAGTGGCTATGTTGTTCAAGTGATCCAAGGGATGGTTAAATTATGATTGGTTGGGTGGTTTGTTGGCTGATGGCAAATCTTTCTTTGGTTTAGTTATTTTAGTAAGGGAATACCTTAAATCAAGGGGCCCTTGGTCCATGGCTCACCTAGGTTGGGCTAGGTGGATCTAGCCTAGTTCTTAGAGCTCAAGTGTTTGCTGTGGTGACCAGGGTTTGGTCAAATTAAATGACTTTAGTCAAATTTGGAGCTTGGGTTCAAAATTGAGGTTTGGGTTTGAACTTGGGTCTAGGTTGGGTTTGGGCTAATATCTTGGTCAATTTATTGCTCAAATTGGTGTGGATGATTGTCATGAGATATTTGGAAGAGGAATTGGGTGATTTTGAATTGATTTAGGGATTAAATTGGATGGAATTTGGCTCATGGTCAATTTTGAAGCATTTGGGCTATACCTGAGTTGAATTTGGCTAGAAATTAGAGTTTGGTTAATTGATAGTTTAAGATGTTCGAAATGATTTTAATGAAGAGTTTTAGATATCAATTAGTTTGGAATTTTGGGGCTATTGAGCTCAAATTGATGCATTTGGATTTTGGGGCAAAATTAGGGATTTTAAGATTAGGGTTGGAAATAAGCTTGAAATGTGATCAATTAGGCTTGGTTTTGATCTCAATTAGGATTGAACATGACGAATTTAAATTTCAAATTGAAATTGGGTGAGATTGAAGTCAATTTGGTGGAAATTGGGGGTGAATTGGGAAATTTAGGCATTTTGGAGAAATTTGGGGATTTTGGTCAAAAGGGGTCAATTTTGACAAATTGGGCTCAAGTGGGTAGTTTAAATTGATTTTGAGGATGATTGGAATGATTTTGGAGATTTTAGAAATGTTTGGTATTTTTTGGGGTATGAAGAGCATTTTCGTAATTTTGACAATTTTGGTGGCAATTTAGGGATTTTAAGATATTTGAGGTATTTTGTTCAACTTGAGTGATTTGGAATGGTTTAAAATGGTTTTTGAAGAGAATTTAAAAATTGTGTAATTTTGTGACTTTTTGGAAAATTTGGAGATTAAGAGCAATTTGGTAATTTATGAAAGTTGGGGCCAAGAAGGGTCAAAATTAGGAATTTGACAAAATTGGGATTGATGGAGAATGTTAATCATGAGGTCACTCTATTTGAGCCATGAGGCCAAGGGAACTCCAATTGTGGATCTTTCATGTGCTGGTCTTAACCAAACCCTAGCTTAGGGTTAAGGGTTTTGGGGACCATCCACATGTTTCCAATAGAGTAAGGGATCAAGTTAGTCATGTTTGGTTGAGGGTTGGAGTTGTGAGTGTAGGTGCAAGTGTGTATGTGAAGGACTAACCAAGACCACCCCAACCAAAGCTAATCCTAAGGTCGAACAGTCCTTTGGGGAACCCTCTTGAGCTCCCCCATATTGGCTCCACCAACTTAGTGCTAGAGGTTAGAACCAACATGTGGAACTTCAAGATGAGCAAAGAAGAGCTAGAGAATTTCTAATGATGAGGGTTCCATCACTAGTCCTCTAGGAATAGTCAATAGGAAAAGCTTATAGCTAGATTCTAGGCTTCTAAAAAAGAAACTAGACCTCAACCAAAAGTGAGGTCAATAATTTCTTCAGACATTGCTTCAAAACTTGCCCTCATTCAATGAATCGTCTAAAAAATAATTGTTGCACCTAGGCGCCAGGAAAGTTCTGCATCTATTGCCTATGCGTTAATTCGATTGGTTTGCAATTTTTCATAACTTTTGCCCATTTTGCTTTTTTTTTACGTATTTTTCTTCATTTTTACTCTTAAACTCTTTCGTATGCATCTGCAACTAAAAACATAAAAATACCTTTAATTAAAGCATAATATCCTAAAAAATTGAGCATAATATGTGAATAAAAAATAGGTTATTTTAAGGCGGATCAATTCTCCCAAACTTAAACGTTACTGTCGGCACTATTTTTATGGGGGTCCTGTGGAAGTTGTCAGTCTACGGAATCAAAATCCCGATGCTTGCATCAGAGGAACATTTAATTTACATATATATTTAATTTTAGAATAATATGAAATCAAAGTGATCTCATATCTTTCATAGTTGAAATGAAGGAGTGCCGCACCTTAAGGTATGTATCCATCTCAAAAGATAGGCACATGCCTTGACGATGAGGCTCAATCAAATAAACTAAAAAATATATGACATCTGTTTCTTATGGGAAACCAATTTATTATAAGCCGACAAGTTCCCCTATTTAATAGTGATTATATTAAGCTTGGTTTGGAAAAGCTTCCAATAAGGGCAAGCCCCTATAGTTAATTAAAACTTTGATAACCAATACCACCTAATAAAACTCTCAATAAGAATCAGGGGATGTTATCTTTAAGAATTTTAAAGGATATGACTTTTCAAATAGACCCAATAAAGAGGTGTGAAATAGGAATGGCTCAAATTTTGAACATTTTATTTTTGGAATCCAAAGGAAGAAGAACTAGGGGATGTCATAAATCCTGAGGAGAACCTCAGTGACTTTCAATCTACCCTATGGTTTGGTTTCAATTTAAAGCAGAAATATTTATATGTTTCATCCCACCAATTTTATTAATTATGGCTTACATTCATTTGAAATGATCACACAAGTAGCCTGGAATATGTGAGGATTTATGTCATGACAAACGACAACCTCGGAATCCTAAAACAGGTTAGTGCTTAAATTGTATAGCAGGGCTATACAAAAGCCTAAAGAAAAGTTGAGGATTCCTGTCCCACTAGGCAGACAACCTCGATCCTATGGTTTGTTGTTTAATTCTAAGGAATGGTTTAGCTAGTGTAGACAAGTTTTGCTGTTGAAGATGGTCGTGTTGCCTACAATGCTAGCTCCAAGCTCCTCATCGCGGCAAGTTTAAGCTTTAGAAGTGTCAAATTGTAGAGATTGAGAGAAGTATCAGGTTCAGAGGTCAAGTTTTCTAATGTGTCAAGTTCTGATGTAAATTCAATTGTTTCCTAAGGTCATGGTTATTTAAATATTATAATGGGGTTAAAGTTGATTAGAGAGATACCAGTTAGGATCCCACGGTTCCCTCATTCCAGTATCACTATTTTCTTTTGAACTTAGCTTAAGTGACTTAGCTTAAACGAGTTGTGAAACCCATTTAAACTGGGGAGATCTCATTAGCAACCGTGGATTACCTCCTCCGAGGGACTCCCATAAATTCAAAGGGACGTTTTAAATTTAGTGAAATTTCAATGGATTTATGGTTACCTTTGAAACAATTTGTTTTAGTTTTTGAAAATGTTGATTAGTTTTTTAAAAGTTTTTTTGGTTTGCAAGTAAAGGAAAGTACTCAACCAGGCAGTTATAATATTACAGAAAAGCTAAAATAAGAATAGTTAAAGGTGTAACTAACAAACCCCAAGTTATGACTTATTGAATCCCAAAAGATCTTATTGGATGATTCTAGAACAAAATATAGCAAGTTTAATTTCTCCTTTAGAATATTCAGGAGATTTCAAAGTATTCAGGGGATGACCCCAGACTACTTTGAAGATCTCTTAAAATATCTGAGTTCATTCTGAACTTATCATAATGATCGATTAATCATCCCAAGCCAAATTAAAATTACCCCCATTACTCAGTGAACTTTGACATTTTAATCATTCCAAGGGCAAGATACTCAAGTAATCAGTTGATATTTTACTTAAAAATTGTGGGTGAATGCCCTTAAGTCAAGTTTCAGTCATTAAAGGTTTGATACCCACCACTAATTTTGGGCTTGATGGTGTTAATCATCAACAAAATTATTTTTTAAATCCCATCAAAACAAGTTTTAAAATTGGGCCTAGATCACTACCAAGCCCCTTAATGAATCTAATGGGAGAAAGATTGGAAAATGTTAGAATTTTACTTTAGGTGATATGGATTCTGATTAGAAGAAGTCAAATCATTTATTAATTGTGGACTTAATCATAAGTGTAACATCCTCTCCCTAATTTAAGCCCATCACTTGATTTTGATCAACTTCCAAATCCGATAATATAACAAGTTGTAATTTTATTCTTATCAGTAATTTTATTCTTATCATGGGTATTCTTATCATGGGAAGGTGGCAAGTTTGTTTCTACCTTTTAGCCATTATGTTTCAATCATCCAAATATGTTAATATAGGATCAAAATTGCCCATTTCCCCTTTGATTAATCCTGAATTTACATCAAGTAACTAAAGGCCTAAAATGACCACTTTACCCTTGGGGCTCTTCACCTCATAACTCATGAAGCATAATTCAAATGACTGAAGAGATTTTTATAATACTCTACCCACAGAGTAATTAAAACATCAGAGGAGAAAAATGTGATTTTTTAGAATTTAATTTAATTAATTATTTAACTTAGAAAATAAGATTTTTCTTTTTAAAATTTAAATGATCAAAGTGAAGCTTTAGGTTTATGGGAAAAGTATTATAGGTTCCCTTATGTCAAAGAAAACACTTGAGAAAAATAACCTGATTTTTTGAACTAAATTTTTAATTTAACTTTATAATTATTTAATGATTTTTAGTGATTTAATTAAATAGAAAATGTGTTTTATTTACAAAAATTGCTTTTTATGTTTTTATTAAACATCTATGAGTATAAAGAACTCAGAGAAATAATTTTTATATTTTATAATTTATTTATTATACTTATTTTGATGAGAAGAATAAGAAAATACATATTAAGCCTTTAGAAATTTCTTTCTAATTTAAAAAAAATTGGAAAAGTATTTTAATGAGTCCCAACTGATCACGGAACAATTTCAAATATTTTGAAATAATTTTGTATTTTTTGAATTTTTTATTACTTTTAATTATTCTTAATTCAAAATAGAGCCCAAAACTAAAGTATTTTATCAAAACTGATTTTTATTTTTCCTAATCATAAGGAACTCAGAAAACCACTTTTCATAATTTTCCTAGGTGTATTTAATTTAATATATTTATTTTTGTACAAGTATACAATGTTTTCTTAGAAAATCAACTTTAGTGCTTAAAAATATTTTCAAATTTTTATAGTGGGTTAACATGAATTTTACACACAGTGTCGATAAGATTTTATTGATTTTTTATTAATGTTTAATTTACATAAATTAATACAAGATATATGGACTTAATCAAATGTAAAAATTTATAAAATTATTCAAAATATCATGACATTTTTCAAAAGCTTCTCTAACCATAAGAAACAAACTAAAATTATTCCCATAATTTTTCAATTGTTGTTTTAATTAACATAATTAAAATAAGCCAAAATAGACATCCCAACTTGAAAATTAGAAGCACAGAGATGCACTCTGACTTTGGAAAATCAGAGAAAATAGCTCCTGTCATAAGGAATGAACCTAAAAATTTCAAGCGATGGTGAGCAATTCTTGATCATAATGAATTTAAATAATCCAGAGAGTATTTTAATACATTAAAAATCAAAGAGTCAACAAATTATTTTCATTTTTAAGCCACACTATTCTTCTTTATTCACTAAGCAAGAGGGAACTTTTTATTTTATTTTAATGTTTTTTTGTACATAAAGATATGAATTTTCAAAGTTCAGGCATTAAAATAAATAAAAAATCTCAAACTTTCTACTTATCCTGCTCGGTCGCCGCGTCAACCTTATCTATTCCAAGCTTTACAAGAGGAGCTCCGCCATTTGATGACGCAAGACACATCAGCTGCCATACAGCCTGCGGTTCATGTACCAAGTGTTCATTCGGCTTGATCTCCTTCATCCATCGAATAAACGAGCAATCAGTTGGCTCTCTGTCATCATCCCCAAGTGTCCAAACCTGAGAACTATTGACACTAAAACCTTACGATCTTTGTCTAGACTCAACCAAATCGCATGGGGATTATTTTTAATCCTTCATCTAATCAAGATGTGTCTATCCAAACAGTTTATCAAGCATGAAATCAAGCCATTACACATGAAGAATCAAAATAAGCTCAGTTTATGGTTGAGGCTAAATATCTTTGTCTAAGAGGGGAGGCCTCAATGAGATGGTTGTATTAGCTTTGGATGGACCCAATGAACCTCCAGATGAGTTCTCAAGCAGTGGTGAATTGTCTAGCTATGATTTTCATCAAGCTGAATTTCAGGTGTGATCTAAAGCTATGTTAGAGGCTATTTAGGATGGGGCTTTTGTGGGGAATCAACTCCTCTTGCTCTGGTGATGGTGTGGTCACAGTTAATTAGAGTTTAGTGGACTATGGAGGTGTAAAGAAATCTATCCAGGTTTGAGCTGAAATTTTGAGCTCAAAATTGGGCTCTCACAAGGGGAACCAGAGGGTGAAAATGCTGGGCTTAGGCTAGGGAGTTCTTCGAGAGCCTCTGGTGAGAGTTTGGTAGAGTTTCCCTAAGGATTTTGATGATCTCCCCTTTTGCCATGAAGGGGGAATAGAGGAGCTTGGGGTGGCCACCAGGGGCAATTGATGGGTGTAAAACAGTACTTAAATGGAGGGATGAAGAGACCTAGTGGCCAATTAGACTTAGCTAGCTCAGGTGAGTTCACATTTGGGTTTTGGTCAATGGAGGCTCCCATGGGCTGGCAACTTCTGGTGGCTGAGGTGGTATATGGCCAGGTTTCAGTCATTTCTTGGCTAAGGGAGGTCAGGGGGTGGCTAATTATGGTTAACCTCAAATGGTATGGCATGATGGAAAATATATTTCAAGATTAGCCAAAAAATGTGATGAAATCGCTTAAATTAGGGGACCATTGGTCCATAGCTTTTCTAGGGTGGGCTGGGTGAGTCTAGCCTGGTCACTATGGTGTACTTGATTGCTGTAGGAGCTTTGGCTTGATCAATTTGGCATGGCTTAGTCAATTTTGGTGCATTCCATTTGGGTCGAATTGGCTTGAAGTAGGGTCTAGGTTGGGCTAGTCAGAATATTAGACTCAATTAATTGAGCAAGTTGGTGTAAATGATTGTCATAAAGAGTTTAAAAAAGATTTGGAGTGGTTTTGAATTGATTTGTAGGTTCAAATTGAAGGGATTGGTGCATTTGATCAATTTGGGGATGTTGGGTTAGACTTGGGTTTAGGTTAGGCTAGAGTTGGGTTAAGTCCAAATTGATTTTTTAAAATTATTTAAGGGTATGTTATGAAGAGTTCCCAACATTAATTGAGTGTCAATTTTGGGATTAGGGCATTCAATTTGATGGAAATTGGGGACATGGCTAAATTGGGGCAAATTTGGGAATTTTTGATTTAGGTTGAATATGAGTGATATTAAAGCTTTAAAAATGCCAATTAAGGGTACAATATGGTGTTTAATAATGTTATAAATGGTTTGAGATTCAAATTGAAGCAATTGAGTGGCTATAACGTTCAATTGGGTGAGATTTGGCCATATGGTCAAAATTAGGGCTTTTGGTTTGGATTGAAATTGGGTTCACAATGTGAGTCAATTGGACTTGGATTTGGTTTTAATTGAGTTTTTTCATAATGAATTTAAGTTTAGGATTGAAATTGAAGTAGATTGGCATCAAATTGGTGGACATTTGGGGTGAATTAGGGTAATTGGGCCTTTTAAGGCAATTTAGAGGTTTCAGTCTAAATAGGTCAAATTGGTCAAAATGGGCTCAATTGAAGGGTCCAAATTGGTTTTGAGGACATTAGAAATGTTTTTGGGGTTTTTAGGAAAGTTTAGGCCACCAAGAGTATTTTTGTAATTTTGGCAATTTGAGGGGTAGTTTGGTAATTTTGCCAATTTGAGGAGGTTTTGTGCATGCAATTTGGGTGGTTTCAAATGGTTTGAGATGATTTTTGAACAAATTTAGGTATTTTGGGTGAAATTAGGAATTTTGATCAAACTTAAGGTTTGGGGGTGTTTTGGTAAATTAGGTAGATTTGGGGAGCAAAAGGCTAAGTTAGTTATTTTGGTGAAATAGAGGTGCCAACCACCCTATTTAAGCTATGGACCAATGGAGTCACCATTTGGGTCCTCTATGTACTGGTCTTATCTAAACCCTAACATAGGGATAATGGGTTTTGGGGATCATCTACATGAGTCTCCTAAAAGATCAAGGGATCAAAGTCAACATGTTTGGGTTCGGGGTTGTGAGTGGGATGTAATGGGCAAGTGAGTGATAGTGTATGCACCAGCTCAAGACCAACACTCAGAGAGTTTACCCTAAAGCCAAACAATTCTATGGGGACTCCCCTTGAGCCCCCCATATCGGCCCCACCTACTAAGTGCTAGAGGTTAGGACCAATATGTGAAACTTCAAGTTAATCAAGGAAGAGTTTAGAGTTTCTAATGGTGAGGGTTTCTGTTTTAGTCCTCTATGAATAGTCAATAAGAAATTTCTATGGCTAGACCCTAGGCTACTAAAGAGAAGACTAGACCTCAACCAAAAGTGAGGTCAGTAGTTACTTGTCCTCAAGTAACCTTTTTTACTATATGTTAAAAAGTATAACTTATGGAAGTGAGTTTTACTTGCAGATTTCTATAGTTTATAAATGCAATAGTAAAATCTTAGAAAGATTTTTAATAACTTAGGTTAAATCTAGAATGTAAAAATATTTAGTAGTCAAGTCTAAGAATTCTGATTTCCTATTTCTTTCAAGAATAATTGTAATTTGTCATATAAAGGATACTTAGAAGAATTACATGAAAAGGAATATCATGAAAACTTTACCAGTAAAGATGTTAATACTTTATAAATAAGCTTAGAAATCTAATTAATTTGCTTTCTTTAAGATGATTTAGGTGAAGCCAATTTTTTTATTAGGCGTCTCTTCAAGCTTCTCCTCACATATATTTTTCTTTTTTTTCTTTTCTTTCCTTTTTATTCTTCTTTTCTTTTTCTTTCAAGATCTTTTTTAATTCTTTGTTTTTCTTTTCATGTCATATGAGGATCACTATATCTGGATAGCCTTTAATGATTTTGAACTCCATCATGCTCTTTTTTACATTAGAAATTTTTCACAATTCCTTACTTAATAAATGTGTATTAGACTTGAAAAAGATTTTTCATAAAGTCTTAATTCTTTCTTTTTAAATAAAAATCCAAGATCTTTAATAATTCTAAAAATACAATTTTCTTTATTTTAATTAGTAAAAGCATATTTTAATACTTTGTTATTAAAAAACTTTTAATTAAGTTAACTATATTATTTATGAAATCCAAAATTTAGCTATCTCAAGCTATCTCACATACCACTTGTTATATTAAAATAATTTTTGAAAATTTATTTTTTTTATGACAAATAAATTTTAGTTTTAAAAAGTTTTCCTCTTTCCGCTTGAACTTAAATTAAAAACTAGTTTAAGCAGTTAGGTTTATAATGAACATAAAGAAAGAGAAAAAAAATAAAATTCTAAGAAAAAGAATAGTACATGTACAATTAATAAAGACAGGCGTTGATTAGTAAGCAATTTAAATTAAAATAGGTATAGTACGAATAGTTGCAAGGTAAAAGTCTATTCTAGCACACAAGCAAACTAAATAAACAAGAGCAAATGTAGCATTGAAAATAAAAGTACGTAGAGCAAGAATAAATAAATACATCCACATTCCACCATGAGAAAGATCTAAAAATAAAAAAAGACAATAGAATAGATAATAAAGTCTAATCTTGTTCTTCATCATCATTATCAAAATCAATAGGAATATCTTCATCCATAGACTTGTGGCTCATGAAAGGTGTAAATCGAGGGCATGTAAGAAATTCAAATGACTGGTCTGCCTTCATGAATTTCACTAAAGCCTCGTCATAATGAGCATCATAATCACTTTTTTTTCTGACATAATATGCTATGTAATAAAATTTATTTTCCATATCTTCCATATGACATTGAATCAAAAACAAATCATTCTGTTGTTCTGAATATCTCTCACTCAATACATCCCAGAAACTAGAAGGATGCTCAGTAACAGTGGAAGTAGAAGGTCTAGAAGTAGATGGCCTAGAATGAGTAGTAGAAGGTGCACCATGAGTTCTATCTCTAGGTCGTCAGTACAAATCTACATTAGCCTTCCTACTGGCTTAAGTTACTTCAACTGCTCTTATTAATGTTCAAAATTTACTCCAAAGTCTTTGCAAATATTAAATAATAAAGTTGAAAATCCAAGACTTAAAATGGTCCTAGCTCTCCTAGAAGAACTAATAGCCTTATAAATAAGAGAGCAACATCTATAGGTTTCCTCTCTTGAATGAACTAATTTAGTATGAATCTTTCTCTTGTTTTGTCACTTAAATGACTTGAAGGAATGAGGTGAGTAGAAATAAAATAATGTCAGGCTTTAAATAATGTCAGGCATGACTTGAAGGAATGAGGTGAGTAGAAATAAAATAATGTCAGGCTTTTGAGGTGGCATTGAGCTTGGAAGAAGAAAAATTTACCTTAGGATCATTCTGAATCTTCCAGGCTCCACATCCATTAGTCAAATATGCCATGATCTGATCTAAGTCTTCTTCAAATGAAATGAACTCTAAGTAGAAACAATCAATAGTAGGTGGTAGATCATATATCACATTAATCCTTGCAGAAGTAAACTCTACTCCACTTTCTTAAACAAACACCTCGTCATCATCTGCTTCACGTAAGTTTGCATAAAATTCTTGTACGACAACGATGACAACAATAACAATAAAATACCATAAACTTTTCCATTACCAAGCCACAATAATATTCTCAATAGCTCCACCGGTCTATAAAAACTTCACTCTATAATAAACTTTATTGAAGATGCAATTTTGTTGTAACAAATTTGTGCTTTAAAATGAACAAATTTAGCACTCTCAAGAGTTTCCTTTCCCTTTCCCTGCTTCATCTTAGGAGCCATCTAAAAATTTGAAGAAAAATTCCAACAAATTTAAAAATAAAGTACAAGGCTTCTTACAAGCTTTTACAAGCAAACAAGGCTTAGATCCATGGAAATTTCACCACTAAATCAAATATTTGTGCAATTTTCTATCTCCAATATAGGTATGAAAAATCCATTGTTAAATAGCAAAATAACTATGCCAAAATGCAGATCTAACTCTAAGAAGATGAAATCTTGTGGTTTCAATCCAAGAAACTTGAAGATCAGAACTCTAAGAAGCACCCTTGGGCAGGTTTTCATGAAAAAGTGGAAGAAGAATGAGCTTGTGTGTCAATAATGGCGTGTGTACAGTTTAATAAGTGAAATCTTTTAGTTTTAGTCGATTCAGTTCAACCAGGGCTTAGGCACGGGTTTCAATGCCTAAGCGCCAAGCTGTGTAGATGGTCTGCCGCTTAAACCCCAGTTCTAGCACCTAAGCACCAGTCCCAAAATTTATCTTCTCTTAGATTTTATGTGCAACATAGCAACACTAAAGCTTTTAAACAAAAAATTCACATTAATTTAAAATCACACCACATGTTTATGATCTCCAAAAAATTTTCTATCATCCAATTAGTTTGAGATTAATTCACTATTCTAACACATGATTTACACAAACATCACTTCAATCTAAACTTTTCAAATGAAACTACTATGAGAAAAATAAACATAATTATGAAATATAACATAAAAAAACCACACACATTCAATTACAAGATTAAGTAGCCCATAAAACACATCCTTACTAAATTAGAGACAACATAAAACACTTAAACACTAGAATTCTTCCCATGATCAGCACTTGTTGATCTCATTCTTATCACCCCACATAAATACGTTAAATGAAGGAGCAAGAGGAAATTCTAAGGCCATTTTTTTGTTAATCCAATTATTCTTGCAATACATTTTTACCTAATAATTTTGATAACATGCCATGTGATTGAATTGGAGTTTCATGTACCACTCCAAATGCTCATACTGATGATATATTTCATGCAACTTGTTGTGCAGATGTGAAAGTTCCTCTTCAATCTTCCCCAATTTGCTCATCACCTTTTCCAAACTCAGTGCTAGAAGCCAATTGAAATAGGTTTGAGTGTCATTATGTGCAAACTTGTTTCTAATAGCCATTCCATTATCTCCACTTTCCATAGAAGCAAGAAAGATCTCAAAATCCCTCAATACTACTTCTCTCTGGTCTAATCTTCAAAGGTCTGAAGACCTTAAACAAAGGTAAGGCAGTTTTATAGAAAAAAAATGGAGAAAAACTGCTTAGGAGTGGTTTTCCCACGTCCAAAAATTGTTGATCCTAGGCATCGCATTATAGTGCCTAGGTGCCAGCTTCACAGGACTCTGGCACTTAGCCGCCAAGTCTGGCTCCTAGGCGTCAGTGTTCTATTGAACACCAATTTACCTATCATCAAATTTCATCGAATTCTATTCATGTTTAATACCTTAAATAATGTTTAAAAATGCTACTCTAGCAAATGATGGTTACAATACTACAACAATAACAAACATAAATCAAGTCACACAAATAGATTATGGGTTGCCTTCCACAAAGAACTTAGTTTAACGTTGTCAGCCTGGCATATCCAAATGCTTTACTAAGATAGACCCAACAGCAAAGTTTCTTTATAATAAGGCTTGTTTTCTTTAAAGTAAGGTTTCAACCTATGTCCATTTACTTTAGTTATTCGTTCAGTTTTTGGATCTTTAATCTCCACAATCCCATAAGGATAAACTTTTGTCACAATAAATGGCCCCATCCACCAGGACTTAAGTTTTTTGGGAAAAAATTTCAATCGAGTATTGAATAACAAAACTTCTTATCCAGACTTAAAATTCTTTCTTAAAACCTTTCGATCATGCCAAATTTTCATCTTTTCTTTATAAATTCTAACATTTTTGTAAGATTCATTCCTAATTTCCTTGAGCTCGTTTAATTGCAATAATCATTTTTTTTGCTAGCATCATCTAAATTATAATTAAATTTTATTATTTCCCAGTAAGCTTATGTTCTAACTCGACCAGTAAAAGACAAGTTTTTTTTCAAAAATGAGCCTATATGGAGACATTCTTATAAGCATTTTATAAGCAGCCCTATAAACCCATAATGCAAAATCTAGTCTATCACACTAATCAGCTCTATTAGGATTTACAGTTTTCAATAAAGTTCTTTTGATTTCATGATTTGATACTTTCGATTATCCACTTGTCTAAGGGTGATAAGTTGTGGTTATTCTATGTTTAATCCCATATTTCCTAACTAATGTGTCCATTCTATAATTCTTAATGTGAATTTACCCATTAGTAATGATCACTCTTGGCAGTCCAAATCTAGTAAAAATATTTTTTTAAAAAAATTTTGCAACACCCAGAGCATCAGAATGAGGCAAAGCTATTGCTTCAATGCAGTTAGTCCCATAGTCCACAACTAATAAAATATAAATCCTTTCTGAAGTTGATGCAAATGGTCCCATAAAATCTAAACCCCAGACATGAAAAAATTTTAAATTCCAAAATAAAATTTAGGGGCTTGTCATCTCTTTTAGAAATATTGCGTAATCTCTAACATTGGTCACAACTTTTCACATAATTATTAACATCCTTAAACTATGTAGGCCAATAAAATCTAAAGTGCAAAATTTCAAATCCAGTCTTATCAATTCCAAAGTGTCCCACAAATTCTAATTTATGACATTTTTGTATAATTTCTAGGGTTTCATTAATTAGTACACATCTTTGAATGATTGAATCTCGACATCTTCTATATAAATAAGGGTCATACCAAATATAAACCTTGCATCGTACATAAAATTCTTTTTTTTCTGGTTTGTTTGTCCATATGGTATAATATTAATAACTATGTAGTTAACTATACATGCATACTGCGTTATATGTCACTCAGCAACAACATAAATTTGTTTGTTAGTAAAACTCTCATTTATGTCATCCTCATTGTTCTTTTCATTTTCATGTTCAAGTCTTAACAGATGATCAGAAATTTGATTATCAGCTCATTTCCTATCCACTATCTCAAAATTAATTTCTTGCAAAAGTAGGACCCATCTGATTAATCATGGTTTTGCATCCTTCTTTGACATAAGATATTTATAAACTTTCTTACCTCTCACAAGGATGTGATCACCAGTAGTGAATCTCAAGTTGGCATAAAACTCCTGAATCATTGGCATAATTGCTACTGCAGAGAAGTAGAAAAATTTTTCCCAATTTCTGGCAAGGATCAACCTCTCGATCTCACCACCCGGGTTAGCAAATGCACACTCCTAGATAATTTTTCTTGATTCTATTTGAGATATGATCTAAATTTATCAAAAGCATATACTATTATCAACAACTCTTTTTTAGTTGTTGTGTAATTAATATGAGCTTCATTAAGAGTTTTGTTGGCATAATATATAACTTTAAAATTCTTATCAAATTTTTATCCTAAAACAACTCAAATAGCATAGTCACTTACATGACACGTTAATTGAAATGATTTTTCTCAGACCGGCGAAACAATGATATATGCAGTAATTAATTTTTCCTTTATTAAATTGAAGTCTTTAAGAGAATCAGCATTAAATTACAATTAGTATCTTTTCTAAAAGAAGGCATAGAGGCTTAGCAATTCTAGAAATATTTTTAATATCTCTTTTAAAATCCAGCATGCCCCAGAGAACATCATACTCTTGTTACTGAAATAAGAGGTTGTAATTTGGCAAAAATTTTGAATTTTTGCTTCAACAACTTTGGTGCGGGCTGCTTTGTGGTGTGCGATGTAAATATCTTTCAATATTACAATACACACACAATAGCACTAATAGTAAATATGTAATTCAATCTCAAAAAAATTAAGTTCAGTATAAATAGTTTTATCTTTTTGAAGCTCTAAGTTGCAAAACATGTATTAATAATGCATGTACATATATCACTCAAGTAATGAAGGGCTCCAATGGAGTCCTAAGTATCGATCCCAAAGGGACTTGGAAATTCTTATGGATATAACATAAAACACAATATTCAAACTATATAACTGAAGTAAGAAAAAACAAATCTAAAGTAATTTTAACACGCGCTAAATGAAATGAAATTAACAGAACTAAGTTAACTTAACTAGTAGCTAAACTTCAAAATTAAACTTATAAGGACTAAATAAAGTTTTGAAATAAAGAGTTCAAATTTAAGAAATCATCCTTCCCCTTTACAATGAGTTTATGGAGTGTGAAGAAATTAAGATCATTTAAAATAGATATAAAATTGTGTTGTGCCAAATAGGAGCAATCCTAATCTTTACCCTCTTAGAGTGCATAAAGAACATTGACTAATCTATAGTTTGGTCTCTAAATCCGTAATTAGGTTGAGAGGATACTGGCTACCACTCCAGAACTCTCACTTCTCCCTCGCCCAAGGACTAACAATCTTGCTTTAGTTTTTAAGAAACTGAACCAAATTGGGGATTTTAATATGCCACCTTAAAATCTCCAATTTTGCGCCCATCAAAGTATATTTCTATATTTATTTCACTCAACTCCATTGATTACATTCTCACCCATGAAATTGAATGTGACTCTTACCTTGTTGTAGAAACCATAGCTCTTTCAAATCGTATGTTTCTCAAACAAGCTTAACCTTTCAATTGACCAAATCAAAAGTAAATGAAGATCACAGTCAGAATCATCACAATTTATTAACATTTAAAAACTTAAAAACTAAAACTGATTCTTCACAAAACCATATCTCATCTTATGGAGAAGGATAAAGAAGACTACTCAGAATTCATGAGAAGGATACGACAAAACAAGGATTTCATATCTAAAAACAAGTTTACAAAAAAAAGAAAGAAAAGAACACAACTTATCTCACACTCCTTTTCAAGTAATTCCCATGAAGGTCCCTTTTAGCACTTTATGTTTACAATCACACTCAATTTTCTCTTAGAAGAGTAATGAAGAAGAAATCTCTCACTTTCCCACTCCTCTTACTACCCTAAAAGAAAATCCTCTCTTCTACAAGATTTCTCTCTCACCCCAAAACCTTCCTCTCAAACTGACACCCCCTCTCTTCTCAGACTCCTGTCCTTTCTAATTAAGGTCAGCCTTCTCTTAAAAGAAATTTAAAATTTCCTCCAATTTTCCCCCAAATTTCATATCTTTTAACATCAAGAGACAAGTCCCTTCATCTAAGAGACATATCTCTTAATTAAAGATCCTTTCCAAAATTTCAAGATGCATTGAACCACTTCATGAGACTTTTAAATTTTTTGGAGCCTTCAAAAACCACTCAAAAATAGTAAAGAACTGCCTTACTCTCTCTTAATTCATCTCTGGCGCTTCTGTCGTCTCTGGCGCCAGCCTAATGAAGTCTGCGTTGTTCTCTTGATTATGGCTCTTATGGCACCAATTCTATCGCTTCTAGTGCCGCTTTGTTGCAAAAAGTTGCCTCTATCGCCAATTTGTGGCACTTCTGGCACCAGCTCTGTGAAAGATGGCACCTCTGGCACCAGTTTTGGCACCTTTGGTGTCAGGATCATGAAAATCTCTATTTTGACTCCAAATTCCTCCTTTTTACTGCTTTTTTCTCCAAATACCTAAAATTGATATATCTGTAACAAAAATAAGAAAATACATTTCTTTAAAGTTAAATATCACAAAATTAAGCATAAAATGTATACATAAAATAGTACATTATTTTGGTGTATGAATATCCCCCTAACTTAGATGTTACTTGTCCTCAAGTGACACTTTTTCTTTATAAAAATATTACTTATGATAGAGATTAACTTATAAAATTCTGTAATTTATTTTAATAAATATAATAGTATAACTTAGGAAAAACTTTTCACAACTTAGCTTAAAACTACAACTATAAGAACACCTAATAATCAAGTCTAAGAGTTCTGGATCTCCATTCATTTCGAGAAGAATTGTAATTTTTCATATCAAAGATACTTAGAATATCCATAAGAAAAAGAATTTCATGAAAATTTTTTTAGTAAGGATGCTAATACTCAGATACAAGTTCAGAAAATGTAATAAAGCCTTCTTCCTCAAGTTGATTCAAGTGAAGCCAATTTTTTATTAGGCATCTCCTCAAGCTTCTCCTCACATATTTTTCTTTCCTTTTTCTTTTCTTTTCTTTTCTTTAGATTCATTTTCAATCCTTTCTTCTCTTTTTTTCTTCTTTTTTCATAAGAGGATTACTAAATACTTTTGCTTAAACTCATCATAATATTTACAAAAAAATATTGTTATTTAAAGTTAAACTCTAATATCCATGGTCATGTTAAATTAATTTTAAATGTTTAGCTAATTGAGGACAAATAAAATTTGTTCACTTTATTTTTTCTTTTTTTTTAAGAAATTTTTCTTTCCCCCAAACTTAAATTTTAAATAATAATTAAAGCATGTAGTATAAAAAATTTGCAGGTGAAAGAAAACAGTAGATGCAGAAAAAATAAAACTAGCCTTTAGAGGATTCTGAATTTGAAACTTGGCTCCTGATATTTTGTAGGTGCTAACTTAAAAAGTACAGGCTTTAAAGCATTAAATGACATAATATATCAAAGGATTTGCCAAGAAAAGATAAATTAAAGAAATAAATAGTAAACTAAAGCAACTAAAAAAGTTGAAAAATAAAAATCTACAATTTACTATTACATATACCAGTTTAATAGGTCCACAAACAAAACAAATAAATTGTTCCAACTTATACCATCAACAATAAAAAAAAAACAAATAACAACACATAAAAATAAACAAAACTTAAATAAATTTTACTCTTCATCATCATCCTCCTCTTCTTCTTCCTCCTCTTCTTCTTCTACTTCTTGCACATAAGGCGTGAAGCTGAGGCATGTAGGAAACTCTATAGTATGGTCACCCTCTGAAAAATCTAATTAGCCCCTCTTCATATGCAATGTTGTGTTGGAGTCTTTTCTTCTTATATTCATCATTATAGGCATTTTTGTCTTCTATACCACCTATTATGTTTTGCATTGCTAAGAGATCTAATTGTTGAATCATTAACTGTTCCATAATATTTTGAAGTGAAACAGAACTGAAAGTAGATGGTCCTGCAACTAATGTGGAGGGTTTATCACTATTTTCATTCCTAGATCCAGCAAATGATTGAACTTTATGTGAAGTGGGTTTTCCAATAGGTTTCAGTGGTTGCAAAATTTCTTCATTTCTACTGAATTCTACTCCTGTTTGTCACATCAAGTGAAAATCAGGGAAGGATATCCCAAACCACTAGCTATCCCACTTCTAGAAATGCTCTTAACATTATGCACAATAAGAGTACAAATATCAACTGCTTTCATTTGTTGAAAGCTAAAATTTAGTACTGATCTTTCCTTAGTTACTTCACTCAGGAGATTAGTTGGAAGCAACTTTGTAGAGATGAAGAAATGTCGTGCTTTAGATTGAACATTTAGTTGGAAGAAAATTTGTAGAGATGAAGTAATGCCATGCTTTAGATTGAACATTTAACATTGAAGTGGAGAAATTGACTTTGTGATTACTTTAACCTTCCATTCTCTTCTTCCATCAGTGAGATAAGCAATTACTTCATCAAGTAATGAATCAGCCATCACAAATGCAGCAAACTCACAATGAAATTTATTTCTCAGCACATAAAGTGCATTGATTCTTCTTCAAGTAAATTCAGCTTGCTTACCTCAAACAAAAATGTGGTCATCCGTAGTCATCCAAAGATTGGCATAGAATTCTTGAATCATAGGAATGATGGCTACTGAGGTAAAGTAGCAAAAAGTTTCCCACTTCCGAGCAATAATAAACCTTTCGATCTCTCCTCACAGATTTGAAAATGCTCATTCTAGAATGAACTTAATCGAGCCCATTTATGTATTATAACTATGTTGAGCCTTAAACTTAACAAATCTCCTTCCATCAAAATTTTTCTTACGCTTTCTTCTAATTACTCTTGGAGCCATAAGAATTTATATATAAATTCAAATAAAATCCAAATAAATTTACAATAACATAAATTAAACTCCAAAAGTAGAAACATTTAGTAAGAATCTTTTTATCATGGGTTCTCTTTAAGCTTCTTCAAAAAAACTCTCAAATTTTTGGATTTCCAAAATTTAGGATAAATCCATAATGAAAATAAAAAATTTTTAAGTTAAAGTGAAGTTCTTACCAAGAGAAGATGAAATCCAAGAATTTTAGGCTTTAAAATCTACTCAAATCCAACAAATTTCAAGCCCTATGTTGAGTTTTGGCTTTGATTTAGTGGTAGGAGATGACCCGAGCAGTAAAAATGGAGTTTACATGGGTATTTTGTGGTTGTAAGTGAATCTGGGCGTTTTCAGGAAACTGGCGCCTTATGCGCCAACACAAAAAGTTGAAGCCTAAATATCTATTGTGTACCGCACCACATAAACCTATAATTAACTTCATTAAACACTTATACTCATAATTGAAACAATTTCTAACACATAATTTCACAAACAACAAAAAACTCACATATATAAAATCCAAATGATTACAAACTAACATTTTTCAAGCCAACACAACTAATTCCGCATTGAAATCAAGCCAACAAAATGACGTTGAAGCCTAAATATAGAACATTTAACAAACATCACATATAAGGTTCCACAATAAAAGTAAAAATCTAATACAAAAACGTAACATATAAAAGCAAATATTACTACAAATTTTGTACTAAAACAAGTTCAAACATCTTCTTCATATTAATCTTCTTGAATGTTTCTCATCGATTGGTAGTGCATGTACAAGTTATAAAAAGGTCGGTGAGAAAATTCATCTATCGAATCTTCTTCAACCCAAGCATTTTTCTTAAACATGCGCACCAAATCTTCTTCAATTTATCCAGTGTGTTTGAAGAATTCCTTAATCCTCCAATCGAGGTTGTCAAACATTTTAAAAATATTCCCAATTGAATGCATTGGATTTTGTACATACTTCTTAATTCTTTTTAAAAGTGCATTTGAATTAAAGTAAGGTTGAATAAGCGATGACATTTGAGATGATTGATCCATCAATATATTCATATCATTTTCCTCCCCAATTCATGTGTAGTTGCAATAAACTTTTGCATCTATAGGTTTCCAAGGGAGAAGCACTTTTTCTTAAATTTCATAAGGCACTTGCGATTGCCTGCACAATAGGAATATGATAGATGGATGTCTCAATACAGAAGTCAATCCATTGAGGATTAAACCAAAAATGAAATTTACTATTAAAGCACCCACATTGATAGGTCTTCTGGTTTGAATACAATAATTCAAAATTGCGCTTTCCTTCGTCACTTTATTGATTTTTATTGTAGGAAGTAGTTTTGATGCATAAAGAAATTCCACACCTTCAATGTAGGATTCAATAATGATGAAGGAAAACTTAAATGTCTGTCATCTCTTATCTCTCAATTTGCATCTTCATCAGTAAGGAAACAATAAAGTTCATTCATGTTATCTCTCGTAGGGACAAAATTTGCATACTGATAAATACGAACACTTTCAATCATAAACCTATCGTTTATTCTTAAAGGAGTGGATTGTACCCACCTGTCTTGAACATAGACGACTCCTTGGTTAATTCCTCAAAGATTAGTTTAAAAATATTTCACCACATAAACTACTACCGCGACAGTAGTATAGCAAAGTACTTCCCAACGTCTATGTGCAGTAATCTCCTCCACTCGAGTATTTGGTGTGTTGAATATTTGATTCACAACACATTATTCCTTGATTAATCTCTTCTCTCTTCTTCACAAGAACTCGATCAAAGAACTCGATCATATAACTTTTGTGCATCGAAACTAATGAACTTCCTCCTGTTCAAATATTCATATCTAGCAGTTCATTAGAGTGAGAAGCCATAGGATTTGAAAAATGGTGACTTTCCCTTCATTTTCCACATTTAAATAGCTTTAGGATTCAGTTTTTGGGAGTTACTAGGAAGAAAACCCGCCAAAAACTGTCAAAAATCCCCTTTTAAATTATCCAAAGTCATTCTTGTTGTTGTGGTACTTCTAATGCCAGCTCTATGAAAATGACACCTCAGACGCCAAATCTTGTACCTTTGGTGCAAGTTCATAATTCTTCACTATCTCATTTTAAATCCAAACGAATCTCAAATTTTCCATATAATTCAGTAAATACAGAAGTTTTGATGTATTTTCTTATTTTATAAGTCTCTTAAATACACAAAATTCATAAAGAAAGCACACACACACACACACACACTATATATATATATATCTTAGGTTACAATTCTTAGGTTAGGGGCATTAAAAATGCCCCCCTAAGAAAAGGGGTTGGTAAAGTTGAAACATAAAAACTTTGGTACTCTCCAACACTTTTAGCCTGGAAATTTGCAGGTTTATTGCATTCTTTGTAAATGAAGAGTGACCATGATGTCCTTCATGAAAATTTGAATCTTCTTGATCCACTGTAGTATGTGCCAAGGGGGAGTGCTCTTTTCAGTAACAAAATCCAAGAGCTAAAAGGACTCCACTTGTATCTGCAGTAGTTTCTCATTTTTTAGGATGGCCAGCTTTAGAGCCCAGTACATGGCCACATATTTAGTCTCAATTACATTCATAGAATTAATAGAAGATTGAAAGAAACACAAGAATCTTCTTTGATGATCTCTGAACACACCTCCAATTCTAGCTCCTTGTGAGGAAGAGCTCCCATCTATGTTCACTTTGACATAGGTGTGTATAGGTTTGTCCCAAAACACTTTTATCACAAAAAAAAGTAGATCCAACTGTTTTGCTTATGTTCAGAATCTTGGGGAATTTCTTCAGCTGCATGAGCATAGTAATAAATGCTAAGTAGTTAGAGATCGTCGTCCCTACTATGATTAATTGGTCTTCATATCTAACTTGGTTCTAGTTTCCCAGATGAAACAAGCAGTGAAGAAAGGAATAGTACCCAGCTTCAGTTTCTGTCAATCACCTTAGCTGGCTAACAGACACTTCCACTCTAAATTCATTATTTTTAGCTGCATTTGTTGTAGAAGAGAAGACCTGACTCCTTGGGATAAATTTCAAGCAAAGAAAATTTGATTAATAGACTCCTCAGTAGCCTTACACAGACAACACATATATGGTCCCTTCAATCGCTGAGTTTAAGAAAATCATCTGGAAACAATAGTTTGTTGAATATTTTTCAACAAAAAAATGAAATGGAGGGAGTTAGGAACTTGTTCCATAGACATTCCCCCCAAAGCACCTCATCCCAATGATATAGCTTAGAGTAGATAGCTTTAGTTAGAATTTGAGTATAGCATGAAGTTAGAACCATCCCATCTTTTTTCTTTCTGTCAAATGATAATCTAGAGATGAGTTTAATAGAGTCCATATTGAGGAAGGAATTTAAATTGTCTATTCACCAGGAGTTCCCCTCCCAACAATCCTCCACCTTAAGTTTTGTGTCAAAGTTCTCAGAAATGGGATTGAGGAATTCCTATCGACACCATATGTCTAACCTAAAATGTTGGTTGTCGTAGACAAGATCACATAAGTAAAGCCTTTCAGCATCCTCCCTAACTTTGAGCAAATTTACCCAGGTTATGGAGTCTCCACATTAGGGTGTGAAGATCTGCAGTGTTTAGCCAACATAAATTGTGCCCAAAGTGTGTTCTAGTGTCTGTAATTATTCCATAATTTTCATAGGTTGATATGTTAAAGATGTTGTAGTCCCTTTAACCTCATACCTCCAACATAAATTAGTTTAGCTACTTTCTGCCAGCTAGCCCAATGTAGTTGTTTTCTCCCTCCAACCCAAAGAGACATGTTGAAACATCTTTTCAGGTGAAGTTGGGTGTTTTCCATCACTACTTCCATTTGGAGAACGTAGGATTGGAAGGTAGCGAGGATTCTTTTCAACAGCGTGACCCGACCTCCATTTGATAGAAAATAATTAGTTCAGCATTCTAATTGGGAGTTTTTTTATCCACTACTTCATCAAAGTGAGTGAGTTTGGTTCTTCCTTTAAGCATTTGTACACCCAGATATTTGAAAGGGGTGGACATTGGGGTAAATTCAGTAAGACTAGTAATCCATTATTTGATGGAAGGAGAACTTCTTTTGTTGAATCGAACTTGGCACTTATCTCTATTTAATAGCAATCCTGAAGTGTCTTGGAATTTTATTAAACATGTATGCAACAACTTAGCAGTAGCTTTGTTAGCTTTAGAGAATATAATAATGTCACCTGCATACACCAAATGACTTACATCCAATGTGTACTTGTAATGACATTTGTTATAGCTCTTTCTTTTGGTGGGTCTATTAATAAATCTAGAAAGATATCCCAATGCAAGGATAAAGATGGTAGGAGGTAATGGGTCTCCTTGTTTGAGACCCCTGGATGATTTGAAGAAGCCATGAGCTTTCCCATTAATGAAAATTGAATTTACATTTCCTTTCAACCATCTTTTAATATTAAGACATGAAGAACTTGAGAAGCCCTTGGCCACCAATGTTTCTAGCATAAAATCCCTACCTATCATGTCATAAGCCTTTTCCAAATCAAGTTTGTAGATTAGATTGCCCCTCTGCATGGTTTATCTAAGTCATTTAGTAGTTCTTGAGTTATAAGCACCTTGTCCCCTATGTACCTCCCTTTAAAAAATGCTGTCGGTTTTGGACTGATTAAATGATTCAAATGGCGTTGGAGCCTCCTCACTAGAATTTTGCTAATTATTTTCTTCACCATATTAGTAGGACTAATAGTTTTGAAATGTTACCACTGTTATTTTTTGCAGGATTTTGGAACAAAAACAAAATTGTGGCAGCACAAAAGTAATTTCGTAAATCATGTCGCTAAAAAGAAAATTTTATAGCCAACACCACATCACCTTTGATGGTATCTCATGCTTTCTTGTAGAAATCTTTGATTAACCCATCTGGGTCTACTGCTCTAGCACTATCTATGGTGGAGAGGGCCTACCAAATTTCATCCTAATTTGGAACTTCAGCAAAATTTATGTTAGAAGTGTGTACATGATCAAGAAGAAATATTTATGGGTCCAGCTGTGCTTTATGTTGGTTTATGCAATGCATTGGCTTCTTGCATTATTCCATGGCACTCTCACCAATATCCGTGGACTCTTTGATCCAGCTGCCAAGCTTATCTTTTATAGAGTAGATAGTGTTGTGTTTCCCTTATACTTAATATACTTAATACAAGCATGATAGTAGTTAGTATTCATGTCCCCATCTAGAAATCAGTTGGTGGAAGCCTTATGTTTTAGAAAATTCTCCTGTCAGGCCACAGCTATAAGAAGTTTTTCATTGGCCTCCAAAGTGAGGCTTCATCTCCTAATCCATTAATAGAAATAGTTTCTAATTCCACCAGTTCTCTTTCAGCCTGTTCTACCCTAGCCAACACCTTACCAAAAGTATTCCAATTCTAGTAATTGAGGGCCTTCCTAATTTTTTTTAAAGCACCAGAGTTTGATTAAAGAGTTTGGATGATCAATATCCCTCAAATTAACTTTAAAAATTATGTTGAAGTCCTTATGAGTCAACCATAAATTCAAATATCTAAAAGGATTTATTCCTTGGTGACGTGCAGTAGAAATGGTTATACATAGATGTTTGTGGTCAGATGCATCCATACTAAGATGAGTGATAGTCGTGTGTAAGATGGTCTGAAGCCATTGAGCGGTAACAATAAATCTATTCAGTCTCTCCCAGAGTCGGCCCCTTCTCCAAGTTTAATCAGGTCCATTATACTCCAAATTAAACAGTCCAGAGGCCTACATATTATCAATAACTGTGTTCATGGTGGAGGGTATGCCTCCCCACTTTTCAGCAGGAAAGGCCTGGCCATTTAAATCCCCCCACTAGCCATCCTGTATTCGAGTGCTGACTAATTTGATAGAGCTCATTCCATAGCTCTAATCTAGCATATTTTTTGCACCCAACTTAGAAAATGGTAGCAATTCCACCCTGCCAGCCATATTGAATGAAAAATGGAGGAATTGAGGATGATTCTGCAGGATGACACATGCTAGCTCCACTCTGCAGAAAATCCAGATCTTGTTATTTATGTTTTCGAGTAGACTAAATCCTAGAAAGAAGTTAAAGAATTTTTGTGGGTTATGATGAGTTAGAGGTTACAAAATGGTCGAACACCATAATTTATGTTTTTTATTTAATTGTTGTAGCCTTTATAGAGAAAGGGCATGGGCAATCCCCCTTATGTTCTACCAAAGGATTTTAGTCATGGTAGGACTCTACTCTCCCCCTAGTTAGTATAATGAGAAACTCCCTTCTTGTAGAGTATGAACTACCAGCCTCCATATAGCTTTCATCTTGGGCTTCCCAAGGTATCTTTTTTCTTCTTCCTGCCTTTCTAAATCTGCCAGTCTTTTTCCATTGTCTGTTGTATTTCCTGGATAAGGTGAGGAGAGAGGACATTAGAGGTATCTTGTTGCAGTATATCAGCATTTTGCATTATAACATCTACCTCTTATTCTGGGAGGGGGTCAATAGAAACTTCAAGGGGAACTGGATCATGACCTACACCTATATGCTCAATCTCTGTAGGCACTCCATTTTCTACATGTTCTTGAAGGGTTTTTCTATGACATTACCATCCTCATTGGCTACCCCTGGTTCCAAAGTGTTGGCTTGATTTTTTCGTGCTCTTGAAGGTTTTAGATTAGGATGTAGTATGTAGTAGTGATCCAAAGTATGCCTAAACATGCTGCAGTGATTATAGTAGTGAGGATGCTTCTCCATTATAATTGGGCGCCAATAACCATCATGTATATTCCCTAGCCACACCTCATCAATAGGTGATAAGGTAATATCCCTTTCTATTAAGATCCTGGATACATAAGGTCTTGAGAGGTTAGTAGATATGTCAAGCTTCATTGGCCTGCCAAGTCGAGCCCCTGTAGAGAACAAAACTCTATGATTGAAGAAGTGTAATTTCATATTAGGGAGTTTAAACCATATAGGTATAATTGGTAATTCATTCTTTGGATCAAGTGTTGGGGTCCATTTGGGTAGCTTCATAGAAGTGTCTTCAATTTGAATAAATTTCTTAGAAAACACTTTAGCATAGTCTTCTTCCTTTGTGTGAAGTATCATAATATGTTGTTGACACCTTATTCTTGGTTGAGGTCTAGTTTCCTCTTTAGTAGCCTAGGATCTATCCATAAGACATTCCTGTTGACTATTCTTAGAGGACTAGAAAAGGAACCCTCGCCATCAGAAATTCTAAACCTTCTTTTGCTCAACTTGAAGTTCCACATGCTGGTCCTAACCTCTAGCACTTAGTATGTGGGGTCAATATGAGGGAGCTCAAGGGGATTCCCCATAGGACTCCGTGGCCTTAAGTTTGACTCTAGGTGTTGTTCTAGAGCTAGTTCACCCCCTTACACTCACTTTCACTCACATCCCACTCACAAACCTAAATCCAAACTTGTTGGCTTTGACCCCTTAACCCTTTGGGAGACTCATCTAGATTGTCCCCTAGACCCACTAGCTCTGGGCTAAAGTCTAGCTTAGACTAGTACATGAAGGGCCCAAAGTAGAGGACTCCATTGGTCCATGGCTCAAATAGGGTGGTTGGCACAACACCTTTACCAAAACACCCCTAAATCCCAAATTTGACTAAAATTCCCAAAATTACCCAAATCAATCTAATTTGCTAAAAAATCATCTCAAATCATTTAAAAAAACCAAAATTGCCCAAAACTCCCCAAATCTACCCAATTTACCAAAATACTCCCAAATTGGCCAAAATTACAAAAATACCCTTGATGGCCCAAAATTTTCCAAAACCATCGAACTCATTTCGAATATCTCCAAAACCAATTTGAACCCTTGAATTAAACCCAATTTGATCAATTTGACCAACATTGACCAAAAGCCCCAAATTGCCCTTAAAAGCCTAACTTCTCCAAATTCAGCCCAAACATCTCAAATTCATATTTCCTATGATCATTTCGAACCAAACTCAAGCTTAATTGATGCATGCATTGAGCTCATGTTTGATCCCGGCCAAAACCCTTAATTTTGACCATATGATCCAATCTCACCCAATTGAACCCCATAGCCCACTCAATTACCTCAATTTGGATCCCAGACTCTTCCTAACATTCATACTAATCAAATTGAGCCCTCAATTGGCCATGCTCAAGCTTCAATTTCACTCAATTTCAACCCAAATCTCCAATCCCCAAATTTGCCCAAATTAAGCCATGTGCCCAAATCCCAAAAAATTGAATGTCCCAACCCCAAAATTACCCCAAAATTGACATCCAGTTATTGTTGAAAACTCTCCATGACATTCACGAAAACTATTTTAAACTCTCAATTTTGACTTAGCCCAAATCTAGCCCAACCTAAACCTAAGTCTAACCCAACTTCCCCAAGTTGACTAAATTCCCAAATTCCTTCCAATTGACCCACCAAATCAATTCAAAACCACTTCAAATCTTCTCTAAACCTCTCATAACAATCACACACACAAAATTGATCAATTAATTGGGCTCAATGTCATGACTATCCTAATCCAAACCCAACTTTAAGACAATTTGACCCAAATTGAACCCCTTCACCAAAATTGACTTCCCCTTCACCAAAATTGCCCTTCACCAAAATTGACTTAGCCATACCAATGTGACAAAATTAATGTCACTACAGCCACCGCTTGGACTCTATTAACCAACCTAAACACACCTAAACAACCTAGGTGAGCTATGGACCAATTGTCGCTTGATTTAGCCTTATTTTTAAAGAAAAGGCTCGGATCCCCTCTTCCTACATTCTCCCCACTTGTTCCTATAAAAAAATCTTTAGCAATCTAATAAATACTTCAAACATAAAGGAAATGGTACAACAAAATAAATTACCGCTCCATATTGGTGGAGCTCCATCTACTCATCGTTGCATCGTAGAAGGAAGTTTCCGGTGATCCACTTCAATTTTAGCCAAACGGATGTTTTGACTGATCCAAGAGGAGCATTTACATATATATACCACCTAATTCATAGGTATTTATATTTTTCACACCAAAATTTTAAAATATTTAGATTAATAACACTCAAAATTTTTATACAACATCAAAATAGTGACCATTTTAACTTGTAAGAAGTGGAATACACATTTTAATAGAAAAATAACGTTGCGTACTTGTTAAAATTGAAGTTTTATGTATATATATCTTCCTAAAAAAGCATAAGATTACTAATAAATAACGTAGAATATTTTTCTATATTGTGGTTCTTAAGAAAAATTAATTATCTAGCTTGTTTGTGTCACTGACTCTCTCTATAAATTGTTTAAAGTTCGCCACACTACGCTGAGCTTGCTATAGAAATTGTTCTGCCATGCTACCGGGCTAAAATACTTCATCGGAAATACTGAACACTTGGGCACTCATAGTGTTCTTTCTGCTAGAGCCACCTTGGAAGCTAGGAGCATTGTGCTGAACCTACTACTCGAGAATAATCAAATGTCCTCACTACTCGAAGGTGATTAATATGGTTTACTAGAAAAAATAAACTAAAATCTCAAACTAAAATAAATCATATATTCAACTATTGCACCTAGAGAATTTTAATTACGTTAAAAAAAATGGACTAAAAATTTTCTTGTTAAGCCTCATTCAATCTCATTAATCACATACAAATCATGTCGATATATATATATATATATATATATATATATATACATATTTATAATTTCAAGAAGTAATATTTTAACTTTTGTAAATATAAGACCGAACCTATCTCATTTTCTCAGTAGTTTAAATAAACGAGCCTAACACCGCGAGCAATGCATCTATCCCGAATGGTAGACATATTACTCACTTACTCACTCATGACTTACTGGAAAGACTCGATTAAATAAACTAAATAATTTATGACATCTGTTTAAGTCTGCGAAAAAATTCATTTTTATGTTGACCGTCAGGTTCCCCTATTTAATATGAAAAATTAAATAGGGTTTATATTAAGTTGTGTTCTTAAAGTTTCCTATAAGGGCAAACCCCTCTAGTTAATTACATTGTATATAACCGAAGTCACCTAAGTAAACTCTCGATTTATATCAGGAAATATTTTCTTCAAGAATTTCAAGGGGTAGGACATTCCAAAAGATTGGACAAAGATGTGTGAAATGAGAATGACTCAAATTTCAAACATTTTATTTTGGAATCCAAAGGAAGAAAAACTAGGGGATGTCACAGAGCCTAAGGAGAACCTCGGTGACTTCTCAAGCAATCCTATTGTTTGGTCTCAGTTTCAAGAAGAAACATTATTTAAATGTTACATCATACATGTTTTATTAATTAAAGCTTACATTTATGCGAGATGATTGCACAAATAGCTCGGAAGATGTGAGGGTTTAGGTCGTGACGAACAACAACCTCTGAGTCTTAAAACGAGTTAAGGCTTAAATTGTATAGTTGAGTCATACAAAGGCCTAAAGATGAGTTGAGAATTTATGTCGCACTAGGCGGACAACCTCGAAATCCTATGTCTTGTTGTTTAATTCTAAGGAAAGATATGTTATTGTAGATTTTTGTTGTAGATTGTTGACCACAAAGCTATCTTCAAGCTCCTCGGCAAAGTAGCAGTCCTAAAGTCTAAGGTTTGAATGTTTTACGAGATGTTTTAAGGTTATGTGGGGCTTAAAGTTGATTAGAGCAACACCAGTTAGGATCCTACGGTTCTCATGTTCCAGTATCACTATTTTCTTTGAATTTATTTAGTTTAAACAAGTTGTTACATTTATTTAAACTAGGTAGATCTTGTTAGCAACCGTGGGTTATCTCCTCCAAGGGACTCCCGTAAATTTAAAAGGACGTTTTAAGTTTAGTGACATTTCAAGGGATTTATTTCAAAGCATTTATGATAAGTTTAGTGACATTTCAAGGGATTTATGATTACCTTTGAAACAATTTTTTTTAGATTTTTGAAAATATTGATTAATTTCTTACAATGGTTTTGATTTTTCCAAGTAAAGTAAGGTGCACAAACAAACAGTTATAGTGTTTTGCAATGAATATAAATTACAGAAATTCAAAATGACATAAATTAAATAGCACAGTAAAAGCGCACCAGTCATCTTCTCGGCATTTCCCTCTAAAACATTAGTTTTTGCAACATTTATATAATACTGCAGAAATTTAAATAAATCGCAAGAGTAGATGAAGGTGTAGTTTCTGAACCCTCGAACCATGACTCAGTGTGGCCTGAAAGATCTTAGTGTATAATTTTTTTAGAACAAAATATAGCAAGTTCAATTTGTCCTTCAAAATATTTAAGAGATTCCAAAGTGTTCGGAGAATGACCCTAAACAGCCTTTAAAATCCCTTATGATATTTTGAGTTCATTTTGAACTTATCATATTGTTTTGTTAATCATCCCAATGTCAAATTAAAATTACCCCATTACTCATCGAACCTTGACATTTTAATTAGCTAAAAAATGAGAGAAACTGGACAGTCACTTAACATTTCATTTGATAGTTATATGAGTCGGTGCCCCAAAGGGCAAGTCTAAAATCATTAAGGATTTTAATGCCCAGAGTTAAAGTAGGGCCCAAAGTGTTTGAAAGTATTTATCAATTAATTAATTTCTTCTTTTATAATCTCAATTAAGACAATTCTTATATATCAAAACTAGTTCTCTATTAGGCCCTCTCAATTTCAATTTTCAAAGTAAATTTTGAGATTCTTAAAAATTGAAATGGGATGTCAATTCTCATTAATATCAAACTTAGCATCCAACTAGTTGGTTTTAAAAGAGTGAATTATTATCTTCATAACTCAAGCCCAATAGTTTAGGATCATCTTAAATAAATCATCTTTCAAATCATGACAATTATTAAAATTACCATTTTACCCTTATAATGGAAAGGATGGCAAATCGGTTTCTACCTTTTAGCCCATTATGTTTCAATCATCCAAAAAGTTTATTATGATCAACATTACCCATTTGCCCTTTGATTAATCCTAAAATTTAATTAAGACATTAAAATTCCAAAATGACAATTTTGCCTCTAAGGTCCCTTATCCTATAACTTATCAAATAAAACTCAAGTGACCTTAAAAATTCCATGGAAACTCAATCATGAGCTAATTAAAATATCATAGGAGAAAATGTGGTCTTTTGAATTCTTATTTTATTTATGTTATTATTTTAATTCAAAAAATAAGATTTTTCAATATTAAATGATTTAATTAATCAAAACAAGCTTTTTTTACATGAGAAAATTATTAGAGGTTAATCTACATCACAGAAACACTTACATAAAATTCCATGATTTTTCAAATTATATTTTAATTATCATAATTATTTTAATGTAAAATTACAGAAAATACATTTTTAGCCTTTTAAAATTTATTTTAACTTCGAAAAGTTAAGAAAAATATTTTAATGAATCTCAAGTGATCAAGAAACAATTAGGGACATTTTAAACCATTTTTTTATTTTTGAAAGTTTTAATTATTTTTAATTATATTAATTATTATTTAATTTAAAATATAGCTTAAAAATTAAGTATTTTTTCAAAAATAATGTTTTTTTCCTAAGTGCCCCTGATCACAAAAATCCATATCTTTCTCTATAAGAATCATTAAAATAAAAGAAAAATATCGTCTCGCTCAATGAATAGAGGATAATAATTTGGATGAAAAAATTAAAATTATTTTCTTACTCCCTAATTTTTAAAATTAAATACTCTCTGGAGTATTTTAATTCATTATGATAAAAAATTGCTCACTATGCCTTGAGATTTTAAGGGTTTGTTACTCATGATAGAGGCTATGTCCTTTGATTTTTCCAAGGTCAGAGGACATCTCTATGCTTCTAACCTTAATTTTCAAGCTAAGATGACTATATTGGCTAATTTTAATTTTATAAATTAAAAGATTACTTGGAAAATTATTAAAATAATTTTAGTATGTTTCTTATGGTCACAGAAGCTTAGAAAAAAAAATCTTGATGGCTTGAATAATTTGTAAATTTCTATATTTGCTTAAGTGTATATATCTTGTAGTAAATTATGTAAATTAAATACTAATCAAAATTAACAAAATCAATTCCACACTATGTATAAAAATCATGTGTACTTACTATAAAAATTTAAAAATTATTTGATAAAGTTTGAGCACTAAAGTTGATTTTCTAAGAAACTTTGTATTTTTGTATAAAAAATAATTAGAATAAATTAAATGCACTTGGGAAAATTATGAAAAGTAGTTTTTTGAGTTACTTGTGATTAGGGGCACTTAGGAAAAATAAAATTTATTTTTTAGAAAATACTTGATTTTTTAGCCTTTTTTTTTAATTTAAAATACTTAAAAATAATTAAAAAATCCCAAAAATACAAAAATATTTTAAAATATTCCTAATACTCTCTTGATCACTTGGGAGTCATTAAAATATTTTTCCTAACTTTTCTAAGTTAAAAATAAATTTTAAAACCTTAAAAATATATTTTTACTTATTTTTCTCATTAAAATTAATTATAATAAATAAATTAAAAATCATAAAAATATAAAATTTGATTCTCTGGGTCTTGTAAACTCAGATAAGTTTAATAAGAATGTAAAAATAATTTTTTATAATTAAATCATTGAAATATGTTAATAATTAAATAATAATAATAATAATTTAATTCAAAAAAATCATGAAATTTTGTCTAAGTGTTTCTCTGACCTAAGGGGATCTCTAGTAATTTTCTCAAGAATTAAAACTTTATTTTGGATAGTAAAGCAAAATCAACTTTGAAAATACTACCTTCTAAATTTAAATAAATATTTAAATAAAATTAAATTTTCCCACATTTTCTCCCCTCATGTTTTAATTGACCCATTGATAGGACACTCTAAATTCTCAAAGTCCTTCAAATTTTGATTAATGATTTATGACGTGAAGTGCCCCAAAGGCAAAGAGGTAACTTTAGATTTTGGTGCATTAATCAAAATTTAGGGTTAACAAAGGGAAAATGGGTAATTTTGATCATAATGAACATGTTTAGATGATTGAAATACAATGAGATTAAAAGGTAGAAACTCACTTGCCATATTTTCTATAATATGAACAAAAATTCCTAACTTTCCTAATCAACATGACTTGGAAGTCAATTAAGATCAAATGATTCTTAGATGGACTTAAGCTAGGAAGATGATTATTTACTTATCTTAGGCCTAAAATTTGTGATGATGTGACCTTTCAATAAGAACATATGTGACTTAAACCAAAATTTTAACTACCATCAATTTCTTAGGCTCGATGTTTAACCTAATTGACTGGATTTAGAAGTTAATATGATTGGTGATTAACATCTCTAAATACTACAAGCCTAACTTTAATTGTGAGCACCACAATATTTTATGAATCAAACTTGTCTTAGAGGCAACCACCAACATAAATTTTAAATGAAATATCAATTTATTAGTGGAGTGTCCTAGCCTTGGGATAAATAGAAAATCAAGTTTCCTTATGAAATGGGATAACTTTAGTTTAACATTGGTTGATTAATAGAACAATATGATAAGTTCTAAATGAACTCGAAATTTTTCAAGAAATCTTCAAAGCTGTTTTGGATCATGCTCCAAGAACTTTGGAATCTCTTATTTATTTTGAAGGGCAAATTGAACTTGCTATATTTTGTTCTAAAATCATCCACTAAGGTCTTCCGAGACTCAATAAAGTCGTAACATGGGGTTTGGTAGTTACACCTTCATCTACTCCTACAGTTTGATTTCCTTGCAAAATTATATACACGTTGTCAAAGCTAACCTGTCAGGTTGAAGGAGCGGGAAGAATCGACAGGTACGCTTTTAAGTTATTGCATTGCGATTTACTTCTATTTATTTGCCCCTCTTATTTTCTGCTTGTAAACTTGCATGTTAAAGTATGATGTCACTCTGCATGTCAAAACCAAAACTGTTACGATAGCCGTAAAACTTAAACTAAAATTTAAAAATTAAACAAGATAAAATTCACTACCACAATAATCAAAATATAAGACAACTCAAAATTTAATCACAAATAAAATAAAACCAAAAAATGCAACCAAATTAAGATGTTTCTATCAGATGATTGGGAATCCCTTGGAGGAGGTAACCTACGGTTGCTAACGAGATTTCCCACGGTCTAAATGAAAGTACGGAACTTGTTAAGTTGGGTTTATTAATTTCATTTGGACTTAGTGAATCTGAAAGAAAATAGTGGTCTCAGAAGGAGGGAACCGTAGGATTGTAACCTGCGTTACTCTAATCAACATTAACATTCCCTATAACATTTAAATAATCATAACATTAGGAGAAATTTGATTTGACATAATGACTTGACACATTAGACAACTTAAACTTGTCACGATGAGGAACTTGGAGCTAGCATTGTGGGTAGCATGACCATCTTCAATAGCAAAATAGGTCTATATCAGCTAAGTCATTCCTTAGAATTAAACAAAAAGCCATAGAATTTTGAGGTTGTCCTCCTTATGTGACATAAATCCTCAACATTTCTTTAGAAATTTTTATGGCTCTGTTATACAATATAAACCCTAACTTGTTTTAGGATTCTAAGGTTGTCGTTCATCATGATCTAAATCCTCACATCTTCCAGGATATTTGTGTGATTCTTTCACATGGATGTAAGTCCTAATTAAATAAAACTGACAAGATAAAATATTTAAATAATTATCCTCCAAATTGAAGCCAAACCATAGGATAGCTTGGAAAGTCACCTAGCTTGGAAAATGTTCTCCTCTGGATCTGTGACATCCCCTAGTTCTTCTTCCTTTGGATTCCATAAAAAATGTTCCAAATTCAAGTCATTCACATTTCACACCTCTTCGTCAGATCTCTTTAAAAAGTCCTATCCTTTAAATATCCTGAAGACTGTATCACCAGATTTTTATCGAGAGTTTTCATAGGCGACTTCAGTTATCTAAAATGTAATTAACTAGAAGGGCTTGCTTTTATGAGAATCATTTTCAAACCCAGATTAATATAAACTCTAATTAATTTTTCATAGTAAATAAGGGAACTTGTTGGCTTACATATAAAAATGGTTTTGCAGACCCATGTCATACATTTCTTAGTTTATTTGATTGGGTCTCACTATCAAGTAATGCGTTTAGCACTAGAGGTAGATACGTGACTTGAGGTATAGCGCTTTTTCATCTAAACTTTGAAAGATATGGGATTAGTTTGATTTGATATTTTTCTTAAAAAAATTAAATATATATATAATTAAAATGCCTTTCTGAAGTGGGCGATGGGATTCC
The DNA here is from genome assembly GCF_001263595.1 of Phalaenopsis equestris. Classification (NCBI taxonomy): domain Eukaryota; kingdom Viridiplantae; phylum Streptophyta; class Magnoliopsida; order Asparagales; family Orchidaceae; genus Phalaenopsis; species Phalaenopsis equestris. The sequence continues at coordinate 812,140 of NW_018165036.1, read as the reverse complement.
AGTTTCGGCGACCGACAGCTTCCAACGGGCAACTCTTTAACTAAATAGTGTCGACCACATGCCTGCCATCAACAGCCCAACTTTCCAGTTTCCAACCATCTTCAAATCATTAAATGTTTTCCTTATAGAATCCATCTTTGGGTGTGACATTAGGAATTTTTAAATTAATGTGAATTTGTAGATTTTGGTCAAATCTAAAACTTATTGTTCAAAAATGATTATAGCATGTTTTCCAGCTTTCTTTTTGTCTTTTAGAATGAGATCACAATCAATCCTACCTTCTATAGCATCCTAATAAGCCTGTGGAAAAACTAACTTGTCTTCAAGTGAGGAACCTCTTGGTTCCAGTCCAGTGACTATTGCATAGGTTTGTTTGCCTACAAAGTTGTGGTCAGCTACAAGCAAATCTGTCGCCATATAAAGGATGAGGGAAGCAATGGAACAAACCCAAAAATAAAGCCCAAATCCTAGCACAGAAATAATAACTCAATGGAATAGTAATCCAAAAATTCAAATCCAAAGGAATCTAGGAAGCAAGCAAAACTTAAAAATGAAACTAAATAGTATGTAGAATGGGGAGGAAACCTCACTAAGAACAAAATCTTGTCTTCCTCTTCCTCTACTACCATCTGACAGTGAGGAACCACCATTGGAAATAAACATAAAAATGGGGTTTAATGTCTTCAGCCTGACATTCTCAGTCTTTACTTTGGGTGACACTGCATTGCAGTATCTTTAAAAGCTGGTTTTTGACCATCAAAATATTATTTCACTCTGTGCCCATTTACTTCAGATATCTTTTTGGTCTTGGGATCTTCAATATTAACAACTCCATAGGGATAGACTTTTATAATTGTTAAAGTCATTGTCCACCTAGACTTTTGTTTTCCAAGAAATAATTACAATCATGTTTTGTATAATAAATCTTCATGTCCAAGGTCAAATGTCATTTGTATTATCTTCTTCTCATGTCAATTTTTTTCTCCTTATATATCTTAGAAGTATCATAAGATTCATTCCTGATCTCTTGAAGCTCATTTAGTTGTAATAATCTTTTCTCACCAATAACTTATAAATTAAAATTAAACTCCTTAATCACTCAATAAGTATTATGTTGCAATTCTACCAGTAAGTGACAAGTCTTCCAAAAAAAAATTACTCTATATGGGGACATTCTTATAGGTGTCCTATAAGATGTCATATAAGCCTATAAAAAATATCTAATATAGCAAACTAATCCATTTTATTTGGATTTATAGATTTTTTTGAAATTCTCTTAATTTCATGATTAGATACTTCTGCTAGACCTCTAGTATGGGGATGGTAAAAAGTTGCAATCCTATGTATAATATTATATTTTTCTACTACTTTTTCAATTCGTTTGTTCCAATAGTGAGATCCTCCAACAGTAATGATTTTTCTTGGCATTCTATATCTTGTAAAAATATTTTTGATTAAAACTTTTGAAACATTCCGAGCAACACATCAAGGTAAAGCAATTGCTTCAATCCACTTTAATACATTGTCCACTGCAATATATATATATCCAAATGAAGGTACAAATGGTCCCATAAAATCCAATTCCCAAAAATTATAGATTTCAACTTCAAAGTAAAATTAGGGTCTTTTCATTTCTTTTTGAATTATTTCCGATTAAGATCTTTATGTAAAGTATGCCAATAAAATCCAAATTGTAAAATTTTGTGAACAGTTTTATCAATCTCAAAATGACCTCTAAATTCAGAATCATAACATTTTGGGATAATTTCTTCAATTTCTTGATAAGGCACACATATCTAGATAAATAAATCTTTGAATTGTTCGTACAAATATGGGTCATCCCAAAAGTAAAATTTTGCATCGTGAATAAACTTCTTTTCATATTGTTTTGTCAACCCATATGTTAAAATACCATTGAAAATGTAGTTTACAATATCAACATACCATGATATCTCTCATTCTTTAATAACATAATATTTTTCATCAGGAAAAGTTTCATCAATCTTTTTTTCAAGATCAAATGTTTCTTCCTGTTCTAGTCTAGATAAATGATCAGCAATTTGATTATCAGGTCATTTTCTATCAACAACCATAAAATCAAATTCTTGTAACAAACGTACCCATCTAATTAATTTTATTTTGCATCATTCTTTTGCATCAAATATTTTATAGCCGAGTGGTCTGCATACACAAGACATTTAGCTCCAATTGGATATTACCTAAACTTATCAAAAGCATAAACAATGGCTAATAACTCTCTTTCAATAGTGGTATAGCTAATTTGAGCATCGTTGAGAGTTTTACTAGCATGGTATATAACTTTAAAAGTTTTTTCATATCTCTGCCCTAAAACAACTCCAATTGTTTAATCACTAGCATCATGCATTAATTCAAATGACTTCTCTCATTCGAGTGAAACAATTATAGGAGTAGTGAATAATTTCTCTTTCAATGCTTTGATGGCATTAAGGAACTCTTGATTGACAAATTTTGTATCTTTTTCCAAAATTTGGCATAACAACTTTGTAATTTTTTAAAAATCTTTAATATATCTCCTATAAAAACAAGCATGTCCTAAAAAGCTCCTAATTTCTCTTAGAGTAGTAGGTGGAGGTAGGTTTGATATAACTTGAATTTTTACTGGATCTACTTCCATGTCATTTTTTGAAATTTTATGTCCAAGCACAATTTCTCCTGCAACCAAGAATTGACGTTTTCCCCAGTTTAATACTAGATTTGTCTTTTCACTTCATTCTAGAACTTTCTCTAAATAATTTAGACATGTTTCAAATGAAGTTCCAAACACAGAAAAATCATCCATAAAAACTTTTTTCCCTTTTTCAATTAAATCACTGAAAATTGATACCATACATCGTTGAAATGTTATAGTTTCGTTACATAAACCAAAGGACATTCGTCGAAAAGCAAAAGTACCATAATGACTAGAAAATGCTATCTTCTCTTGATCTTATGGAACAATTGGTATTTGATGATAACCAATATATCCATCTAAAAAGCAAAAATATATGTGCCCAGCTAGCCTATCCAACATCTGTTCCAAAAAGGGTAAAGGAAAGTGATCTTTCTTTGTGAACGAATTAAATTTTTGATAATCTATGTAAATTCGCAATCCAGTGACTTTGCTTGTTGGTATTAATTCATTATTCTCAATTGTCACTATAGTTACACCTTCTTTCTTAAGAACACAGTGAATTAGACTCACCCAAGCACTGTATGAAATAGGATATATTATTCCCGCATATAATAATTTTAAATTTGCTTTCTTAGGAACTTATTTCATCATCGAGTTTAATCTTCTTTGAGGATCAGCTTTTGGTTCATGATGTTCTTCCAATAAAATTCTATGCATACAAATGAGATGACGGATTCATTTAATATTAGCTAATGTTTATCCAAATGCTTTCTTATATCTTCTTAAAGTTTCTAACAGTTTTGTTTTTTGATCTTAAGTTAATTCTGAGGATATGATAACAGGTAATGAGGATAAATCTCTTAAGAAGAAATATCTTAAATGTGTAGGAAGTGCTTTCATTTCTAGTTTAGAATGTTTCTCAATCGATGAAATCAAATTTTTATTATTATTCATAGAATCTAACAATTCAATTTGTTCATGAACATAATCCAATTCTTTATTACTCACTTCCATAGATTCATCTTGAATTACTTCCTCATCCTCATACTCCAAATATTCTTTTTCATTTTTCTTTCAAATGTATTCGTGAAATATTCATTGCTTAAATAGTCATTAATTTCCATTATGAAGCATTTTTCTCGCTTCTATTTGTTGGATATCTCATTGACTTTGCAATATTAAATGTGACCTCTTGATCGCTAATTCTCATCATCAATTGTCCTATCTGAACATCTATCAAAGCTCTTACAGTGGAAAGAAATGGTCTTCATACTATGATAGAAATTTCTTTATCTTCCTCCATATTTAACACAATAAAATCCACACGAAAGATAAATTTATCAACCTTTTACCAAAACGCCTTCTATAACTCCTTTAGGATAGGTAATTGAATGATCAGCTAATTGAAGGGTTATAGTAATAGATGAAATTTGTCCTAAACCCAATCTTCTGAAAATTGATAGAGACCTAAGATTAATATTGGCTCTCAAATCACATAAAGCTTTTCCAAAAAATCTTTCGTCAATAGCACAATTAATTATAAACCTACCAGGATCTTTAAGTTTTTCAAGAAGCCTTTTCTAAATTATAGTGCTACACTCCTCACTAAGTGTAACAGTTTCATTATCTATAAACTTCCTTCATTTTATTAAGTATATCCTTTATAAACTTCACATAGCTTGGCAATTGTCTAGGGCTTCAACAAATGGCATGTTTATCGTCAAAATCCTCAAAATTTCTAAAATCTTTATAAGTTAGTTATCTTTATTTTTCAGCTTCAATCTTTGAGGAAATGAAGGTGGTGGTCTTTCTACAATAATTTTCATTATTTTGATATGATATTCTGAGTCAAATGAAAATTTTCATTAGATTTTTCATTTTCCATCACTTCTTTTTCAACTTCAACTTCAACTTCTTTTTAAGCTTTTTGTTTCCAATTCTTTTCCACTTCTCAGCTGAATAGCCTTAATTTGCTCTTTGTTCAGATCTTTGGGATTAACTTTAACGTTACTAGGCAAAATTCTTGCAGGTCTATTGTTAAGTGCACTAGCAATACATCCTAATTGATTTTCCATGTTTCTAATTGCAGCCCCTTAACTTTGTAATTAACTTCCATTTGTAATATTAATTCTTCCATTAACAATTTTTTCTTCTTACTCTACAAATTGCTATTGAAACTTTGAGGTAATAAGGTTTGTAGTTTGAATTCCCTTAATTGTTCGAGTTTCTCAATGGGTTTGCAGCATTGTTCCCACATCGTGAATTTACAGCATTATAAGTATCGCTGCTCCAATTGAAATTTGTGTGATTTTTCTAACCAGGATTATAATAATTGGAATAAAGATTATTAGATTTTTTTTATGACATTTAAAGTTTCATACAAAGATTGAGATTCTATCATTTGTCCCAAAGAAATTTCTTCAAGCAATGAGGTGTCTTAGAATAATTCATTCCATATTGTTAATATCTTTTCTAAGCTTAGAAGTTTTTTATGGTGGGAAAAATTTAGAAAAATTTTTTTATGATAAGTCTCCTCAAGTTCTGATAGATCCAGGTGCTAATGATTTTAACCACATCCTAGCTTTATCCCTTAGTGAAAAAGGAAAAAGTCTACGTTTGAAGACATCATTCGACACTCCAACATATTTAAATATAACACATAATTCTAGAAAACTAGCAAGGTGTAAGCTAGGATCTTTAGTTCGTGTTCCCCTAAATTGATTATTTTGTACCATTTGGATAATAGCAGGTTTAAGCTCAAATGAATTGGCTGCTACAATAGAGTTTTGTTTACTCAAATGAATTTCGTCTGCTGTAGGATTAGCATAATCTCTTAAAGGTCTCTGATGATGTTCATTTTCATTTCAAGAATTATTTAAGTCGCAAGCCATTTTGTTCAAATTATCTATCCCTTTTAGTTATTTTTTTTTATTTTTCTAATTGTTCTTTCTAACTCTGAATCGTAAACTAATTATCTATCCATTTTAGAATTATTAAACCTACTGATCGTAAACTACGCATACACATACACAATAAGCAATAAAAAAAAGCAAACACACTAAAATATAAAATTATTTAAATAAACTGCAAATATTTTTTCAGTTCAAATAAAATGTTCTCAATTATAAAGTAATTTACCGTTAATCCCCGGCAATGGCAATAAAAACTTGAGGACAGTTTCGTGGTGTGCGTTGTAAATATCTTTCTTGTAAATATCTTTCAATATATATCTTTCAATATTATAATACACATACAACAACACTAATAGTAAATATGCAGTTCAACCCCAATAAAAATAAGTTCAATATAAATAATTTTATCTTTTAAAATCACTAAGCTGACAAACTCATAACAATAACATAAGTATATGTATCGCTCAAGTAATAAAGCGCTCTAAAAGATTCCTAAGTATCGATCCCACAAGGAGTTGGAAACTCTTATTGTTATAACATCAAACACGAAATTCAAACTATGAAACTTAAGAAAGCAAAACAAATCTAAAGTAAATTTAATGTGTGTTAAATGAAATGTAGTTAAAATAACTATGTTAACTTAGTTAATTCCTAAACTTTAAAGTAAACTTATAAAGACTAAACAAAGTTTTAAAACTAAGAGTTTAAATTTAATAAAGCATCCTTCCCCTTTACAATGAGTTTATGGAGTGTGCAGAAATTAAAATCATTTAAAATACTTATAAAATTGTATTGTTCCAAATAGGGTAATTCCTATTCTTTATCCTCTGAGAGTGAATAATGAACATTGACTAATCTTAAGTTTGGTCCCTAAATCCATGGATAGGCTGAGAGGATACTAGCTACCACTCTAGAGCTCTCACTTCTCCCTCGCCTGAGGGCAAACAATCTCGCTTTAGTTTCCAAGCAACCTAACCAAATTGGGGATTTAAATCTGTCACCTTAAAATCTCTAATTTTATGCCCATCAAAGTATATTTCTCTATTTATCTGCACGCAACCTCATAGATTACATCCTCACCCATGAAATAGAATGTGACACTTACCTTGTTGTAGAAATAATAGCCCTATTAGATTGTATATTTCTCAATAAATTTTATCCTTTCAATTGGACAAATCGAAAAGTAAATGAAGATCAGAGTTCAAATCATAACAATTTATTAACATTTAAAATCTCACAAAATAGTACTAATTCTTCACAAAACCAAATCTTATTATAGGGAGAAGGATAATAAGTCTACTCAGAATTCATGAGAAGGATACAACAAAAAGTGTATTTCATATATAAAAATAAATTTACAAAACAAAGAAAGATAGAACACAACTCATCTCACAGTCCTTCTCAACCAATTCCTTAGAAGTTCCCTTTAAGCACTTTCTCTCTTTACATTCTAACTCAATTCTCCCTTAGAAGTATAATGAAGAAGAAATCTCTCACCTTCCCTCTCCTCTTACAACCCTAGAAGAAAATCTTCTCTTCTGCAAGACTTCTCTATCATGCCAAAACCTTTCTCTTAAACTTGCGCCCCCCTCTCTTCTCTAGAATCCTCTCCTTTTTAATTAGGGTCAGCCATCTCTCAAAAGGAATTCAAAATTCCCTCCAATTTTCCCCCCACAAGTCACATCTTTTAACACCAAGAGACAAGTCCCTTAATCCAAGAGATATATCTCTTCTTTAAAGAGCCTTTTCAAAGTGTCTAGATGAATTGAACCACTCCATAGGACATATGAATTGTTTGGATCCTTCAAAAACCACTCAAAAATAGTCTCAAACAACCTTACTCCATCTTAATCTTTTCTGGTAATTCTGGCGCTAGCCTAATGAAGTTCATGTTGTTCTCTGGATTCTTGCACTTTTGGCACTAATTTTGGTGCTTTTGGTGCCACATCTGGCACTTCTAGTGTCGCTTCTCTATAAAACAGCATCTCTGGCGCTAGTTTCGGGCGCTTCTGGCGCCAGTATCATGAAAATCTCCATTTTGGCTCCAAATTTCCTTCTTTTTGCAACTTTTTGCTCCAAATGCCTAAAATTGATATACTTGCAACAAAAACATGAAAATACCCTTCTTTAAATTAAAATATCACCAAAAAAAGATAAAATTTATACATCAAATAGTACATTATTTTGGTGTTTTAAACTTCCATACCATTTTTAGAAATTTTATGTCCCAATATAATCCCTCCTATGATCATAAATTGACATTTTTCCTAATTAAGAATTAAGTTTGTTTCTTCACAGCATTTTAAAACCTTTGTTAAATGATCTAAGCTTCCAAAAACAAAGAAATCATCCACAAAAACTTCAATTCCTTTCTCAATTTAGTCAAAGAAAATAAACATCCTGCATCTTTGGAAAGTTGCAGGTGTATTGCATAAACCAAGAGACATTCTTCTAAAAGTAAAAGACACATAAGGACTAGTAAATGTAGTCTTTTCTTGATCCTTTGAAGTAATAGATATTTGATGGTAACCAGAATATCCATCCAAAAAGCAAAAATAATAGTGTTTGGCTAGTTTTCTAACATTTGGTCCAAGAAAGGTAAATGAAAGTGATATTTCCTAGTGACGATATTTAATTTTTTATAGTCGATATAGATTCACTATTCGGTGAATTATCTTGTTGAAATTAAATCATTATTTTCATTCACGACTACAGTCAGCTTTCATTTCTTAGGAACAAAATGAAACGGACTAACTCATGCACGATAAAATATAGAATAAATATTTCCAGCATCTAACCCCTTCAAAATTTCTTTCTTTACAACTTGGTTTATTGTTTTAGTTCTAATACTAGATGTTAGCCCTCAGGTGGAGGGAATCGAGGGAACTCTAGAGTGAGAGCTAGTATCTTCCCTGCCTAGCCGGTCTTCAGAATTAAATTAGCCAATGTTCTTTAAATGTTCTTTACAATATCTCTAGTAAGGGTAAAGAATATTATTGCTTCTATTTAGGACAACACAATATGCATACTTCCACAGCAAAATTTCTATACTTATTACTGATTCATGAAATTGAGAAAGAGTTTTTCATATTTAGTTCTTTTCTTCTACAAAAACTCATGTTATCTTTTTAAGTTTGTTCTATTTTTGTCAAAATATTAAAATTACCATAAATATTTAAACTTAATTTACTACGAAAATGTCTTTAGTTTAAATAATTGTCTTTTAAAAAATATAAAGTTTTCTAAAAAGTGCATATTGCATATCTTCCTTGATTGCACAATATTCAGGTCTTAATCAAAAAGTTTTCATGCATATCTTCCTTGTGGGTTCAATATTCAGGTCTTAATCAAAAAGTTTTATATTACTTGATAATGATACGTATACTTGCATAGTATCCTTAAAAGTTAAATTAAAAAGTTAAATTATTATTTTTCTTCATGATCAATTTTTTGGTTTTGTTGTGAAATAAGGAAATATAAGTGAAAAACATAATCAAAATTATTGTTATATTGTTGAATATAAGTTGTTTCAGGATCAAGTTTTTGGCACCATTATCGGGGAAGTGAAGTGAAAATTGTAAAGAATCAATTGATTTGAAAGAAGTTTTCTATTTTTAGAAAGTCTTATTTAAACTTTAAGTTATTGTATTTTATTTTGTGTGTTTAGTCTTATTTTATTTTATGTTAGTGTATGCATAGTTCAGGTTCTGAATGAGTAGTGCCCTACAATTCTGAATTAGAGAGAACTGTTAGAAAAATTAAAAAAACAAAAAAAATTAAAAATCTTAAAAAATCCAAAAAATTACATAAATGGGAAACCAAAATGATCAAAATGTTGAAATTCATCAAGAGTTTAGAACTTTAAGAGATTATGCTAACCCTACTGTAGATGAACTTCATTGTGGTATTCAAAAACCTACTGTAGTTGCTAATTCATTTAAGCTTAAACTTGCTATTATCGAAATAGTATCAAATAATCAGTTTGGGGGATCACCAACTAAAGATCCAAATTTACATCTTGCCAATTTTCTAGAATTATGCGCTACATTTAAATATGATGGTGTATCAGATGATGTAATAAGACTTAGGTAATTTCTTTTCTCATTGAGGGATAAAGCTAAGATGTGGTTGAATTTGTTAGCACCTAGACCTATCAAAACTTGGGGTGATTTAGCACAAAAATTCCTTGCTAAATATTTTCTACCATAAAAAACTGCAAAGCTTAGAAATTATATTACATCTTTTAATTAGTTTGAAGGGGAATATATTTATAATGCATGGGAAAGATTTAAAGAACTCTTAACAAAGTGTCCACACCATGCCATACTAGATTCATTAATAATTTAAACTTTTAATAATGGATTAGTTGGATCTCTTAGATCAATTATTGATGTCGCTGCTGGTAGTTCATGGATGTCAAAATCATTTAATGATGCCTATGCTTTAAATGAATAAATGGCTACCAATAATTTTCAATGGCCTTCTGAAAGGGTGAATCCTAAGAAATTAGCCAATATTCATGAATCTGGTGCATTTACTATGTTAGCCAATTAAGTTGTTGCAATTTCAAAGAAGTTAGACCAATTTAAAATGAATTTTTCTCAACCAATTTCCATGATTGAAGAGAATTAATTAGTCCAAATGGTAGATTCTCAAGCATCATTAGAAACTTTGAATGTCATACATAACAAGCAGAATAACCCATTATCAAATTATTATAACCCAGGTTTGAAAAATCATCCCATTTTAACTAGAATAACAATTCATGTGGTAATAATTGGCAATGGGGAACAGCCACGTAAACCCAATGGGAAACTAAAACAATTAAGGGAATAAAAATTATAGATCTACCTATCCTCTAAGTTTCAACAGTAATACACAATTTAAGGAGAAGAAGTTATCTATAGAAGAAGTGGTGTTACAAATGGGAAATCAAT
>NW_018165036.1:793496-801517 GCF_001263595.1 Phalaenopsis equestris | reverse complement strand
AGCAAGTAAAAGCCGTTAAGTAAAAGCCGTTCAACTTAGAAGCGAAAGAAAGTTGGAAGGTAGGGTTCAAAAAGAAATTGAAGTAGAGAGAGAAGAAATTGAAGAATCAAAAGAGGGCGCTCCAAAAGATTCTTAAAGACCTAATTATTCACTAAAAAATGATTTAGAAAAACTACCACCTCTATTTCCTCAGAGACTTCGTCAGCAGAAGTTGGATAAGCAATTTTCAAAATTTCTGGAAATATTTAAGAAGCTTACAATTAATATTCCATTTGCTGAAGTCTTAGAACAAATGTCAAGCTATGTAATGTTTATGAAGGATATTCTTAACAAGAAAAGGAAGTTTGAAGATAATGAGACTGTTGCACTTAGTGAGGAGTGTAGTGCTATAATTTAGAAAAAGCTGCCTGAAAAGCTTAAAGATCCTGGTAGCTTTACAATTCCATGTGCAATAGGAGACAAGTTTTATGGGAAAGCTTTATGTGATTTAGGTGCAAGCATTAACCTTATGCCATTTTTAATATTCAAGAGATTGGGATTAGGAGAAATAACCCCTACTACTGTAACTCTGCAGTTAGCATATCGTTTTATAACATACCCTAAAAGAGTTATAGAAGATGTCCTATTAAAAGTGGACCAATTTATCTTTCCTGTTGATTTCATTATGCTAGATATGGAGGAAGATAAAGAGATACCTATCATTTTAGGGAGACCTTTTCTAGACACAGGAATAGCAATGATAGATGTGCAGAAAGAGGAATTAATAATGCACGTCTTAATGGAATTAATAATGCACGTCAATGATCAAACTGTTACTTTCAATATTTCAAGATCAATGAAATATCCTGCAAAAGGTAAAGATGATGAATGTTATAGGATGGATGTTATAAGATATCTAAATGAATTTCATTTAAAAGAAACTTATGAAGAAAAAATTGAAGAAAAGGATTTGGAACCCGAGCAAAAAGAGGAATTAGATTGATGTGAAGAACTTTTTAAAGAAAATTCAAACTATGTTCGAGAAAGTTTTGAAATTTTGGACATGATAGACAAAGATAAATCATTTTGTCCATCAATTGAAAATCCTCCAGAACTTGAGTTGAAGTTATTTTCTGAAAATTTAAAATATGTCTTTTTAGGAGATTCCTCTATTTTACCAGTTATAATTTCCTCAAAATTAATGATGGAAGAAGAAGAAAGGTTGATGACAATTTTGAAAAATTTTAAGAAAGCCTTTGGATGGACAATTTCCAATATTAAAGGAATCAGTCCTTCAATTTGTATATATAGAATTCATATGGAAGAAAACTACAAACCCATGATTGATCCTCAAAGGTAATTGAATCCCTTTATGAAAGAAGTTGTTAAGAATGAAATTTTAAAGTGGTTAGATGCTGGAATTATCTACCCTATTTCAGATAGTGCATGAGTTAGTCCAATTCACTGCTTTCCTAAGAAAAGAGGAGTAACTGTAACTGTGATTGAACATAATGAATTAATACCTACTAGAAAATTTATAAGGTGGTGAATATGCATTAATTATAAAAAATTAAATCTTACCTCTAGGAAAGATAATTTTCTATTACCCTTTCTAGATTAAATGCTGGATAGACTAGCTGGGCATAAATACTTTTATATTCTGAATGCATATACTAGTTATCACCAAATACAAATATCTCCTGAGGATAAAAAGAAAATAACTTTTACTTGTCCTTATGGTACTTTTACTTTTTTAAGTATGCCCTTTGGTTTATGTAATGCCCCTGCTACATTTTAAAGATGTATGATGGCAATTTTTTGTGATTTAATTTTTGGCAATTTTTTGTGATTTAATTGAAAAATGGATTGAAGTATTCATGGATGATTTTTTAGTGTTTGGAACTTCATTTGACTCATGTTTAGAACATTTATCTAAAGTTCTTACATGTTTTAAAGAAACAAATTTAGTCCTTAATTGGTAAAAAATGCCAATTTGTGGTAGCAAGAGGAATTGTATTAGGTCACCAAATATCAGAAAATGGTATGGAAGTAGATTCTGCTAAAATTCCAGTGATCTCTAATTTACCTTATCCAACTAATGTAAGGGAAATTAGGAGTTTTTTAAGTTATGTTGGATTTTACATGAGATATATTAAAAACTTTTCAAAGATTACTAAGCCTTTATGCCATTTACTGGAGAAAGATGCAATTTTTAATTTTGATGAAGAATGCCTACAAGCTTTTAATTTATTAAAAGAAAAATTAATCACTACACCAATTATAGTTTCACCAAAATGGGGAAAACTTTTTGAATTGATATGTGATGCTAGTGATTATGCTATAGGAGCTGTTTTAGGACAAAGATATGATAAAATTTTTAAATTAATTTACTATGATAGTAAAACTCTTAATGAAACTCAAATCAATTAAACAAAAACAGAAAAAGAGTTATTAGCAATAGTATATGCTTTTGATAAATTTAGATCATATTTAATTGGAACTTATTGTGTAATGCATACAGATCATTCTGCTATTAAGTATTTAATGAAAAAGAAGGATGTTAAACCTAGACTTATAAGATGGATTCTTCTTTTGCAAGAATTTGATTTTGAAATAATAGATCAAAAAGGGACTGAAAATCAAATTGCTGATTATTTGTCCAGGATTGAGTTAGAAAAACCACTCTATTTTGAAAAAGAAATTAATGAACATTTTCCAGATGAAAAAGTGTTCACTATTAATGAGTGGCGTGTCCCGTGGTATACTGACATTGTGAACTTTATTGTTAGTGATATTATACCTTATGGAATGATATACCAACAAAAGAGAAAATTTATTTCTAAAGCTAAGACTTATTTTTGGGATGACCAATTTTTATATAAACAAGGAAAGGATCTAATTATTCGATGTTGTGTACCTTTAAGAGAAACTTATTAAATTATCCAAAAATGTCATAATTCTAATTTTGGGAGACATTTTGGTGTTGATAAAACAACATACAAAATTTTACAATCTGGATTCTATTGGCTAATAATTTTTAGAGATGTTAATGTTTATATCAAAACATGTGATAGATGTTAACGAGTAGGCAATATTTCTAGAAAAAATGAGATGACCCTCAGTTATACACTAAAAGTTAAAATATTTGATGTTTGGGGATTAGATTTCGTGGGACCATTTATACCGGACCATTTATACCATCTTTTCACCATCTTTTCGAAATTTATATATTCTATTAGCAGTGGACTATGTATCTAAATGGATAGAAGTTGTTGCTTTACCTCGATGTGATGCTCAAAGTGTTGCAAAATTTTTGAAAATGAATAGATTTGGTAGATTTGGGATGGTGAGAGTTATCATTACTATTGGGGAAGTCATTTTAGAAATGCCATAATGGAGAAGTTATTAAAGAAATATCATATAAATCATAGGATTGCTACTGCTTATCATCCTTAAATAAGTGGATTGGCTGAATTATCCAATCGAGAAATTAAAAGAATTATGGAAAAATCTGTGAATCCAACAAAAATGGATTTGTCAGTCAAAATTGACTATGCTTTGGGGGCTTATAGGACTGCGTACAGAACTCCTATAGGAATGTCCCCATATAGGATAATATTTGGGAAAATTTTTCACTTACCAGTTGAATTTGAGCATAAAGCATATTGGGCGATTAAAGAGTTCAATTATAATTTGAAAGAAGCTGGTGAAAAAAGATAATTTCAATTAAATGAGCTTGAAGAGATAAGGATCGAATCTTATGAGAGTGCCAAGATTTATAAAGAAAAGATGAATATGGGGTATGATCGAAAGATTCTTACTTAAAACTTTTTAGCCAGGGCAACTAGTTTTGTTATATAATGCAAGGTTAAGATTATTTCCAGGCAAACTTGAGTCTAGGTGGATGGGTCCATTTGTTGTGATAAAAGTTTATCCTTATGGAGCTGTGGATATTAAAGATCCTAAGTCTGAGAAAATAATTAAAGTTAATGGACATAGACTAAAACCTTATTTTATAGGGGATCAGCATAGATTTAATGATGAAATGATATGGGGACAACCTGAATAAGCACTGGTTACGTAGGGCTGACGACGTAAAACCAAGCGCTTTGTGGGAGGCAACCCATAGTTATCAGAGTGTTTTTTTTATTTTGATTGTTATTTGTGTGATTAGGAAAATTGGGGTAGTATTTTTGAAACTATTAAATGTTAGTAAAGATTTTAAGACTTTATTTAGTGACCAAGACATGTTAGAATGATAATTTGGATGTTAAGTTGACCAGTGTAAAAATGTACACTGGCGCTTAAGCGCGAAAATTTAAACACATCTGTGATTCTAGAAGGTTTAATCACTAATTACTTTGTAAAAACATGCCAAGGCAGTTTCTAAACGTGTCTAGGAGTTATTGGAAGGATTTAGGCCTGTAAATAGAAGGGTTTTGTGAAGGAATTACACCCTAGATCATTTCTAGCCCTAAAAGTCTAATAAAAATTGAGATTTAGAGAAAATGTCTTCATGGGAGATGGATTTAAAGAAGATGGAAGAAACCATGAGGAAGAGGTTCATTAGTCAAAGTGCACAAGAGATGTATAACGATTTCTTAGCTATTAGTATTGAAGGGATATCAAAGAAGATTAATAAAATTGAGAATATTATGGCTTTATTGGAGACCGGTACTTGATTTGCATGCACATCTAGAGCATATTGGATAGAAATTGAAGATGCAATTTAGCCACAAAAGTTATATAGAGGAAGCGGATAAGGCCATGTTCAAAAAGGAAAAGTGGATTCAAGAAATCCAGGTGAAGGGCAGAAAAAAAAAGATATTTTAACCGTCCATTTTATCAACTCTATATTCTTGGAGGGACTAATGAAAGACAGGAATTTGTTCCTTCAAATGAAGAATGGAATTAAGTTTAGTGTTAGAATTTGTTGTTTTGAATTTGTTGTTTTCAAGTGGTTTAGTGTTAAGTCTTGTTTTTAGTATTTATGACTTCTTATATGTGTTTAATTGTGAAATGATTGTTATGTATTTGTATTTAGAAAAATTTTCTCATCCATGACTATTTGGAGTGAGAATTAAGCGTTTAAAGTTATTTGTACTTGTTTGTGAATTAATATAAGTTTGTTTGTGTGAAAATTTGTGTTATTTTTAGACTCAAATTGAAATAGTTATTATGGATAATTTTGAGGGAGAGGAGAGTTATAGGAAGTTGAAAATAGTCATTTAAGTGTTATGAGACAATTTAGTTGTGGTTTACTTAGGCAAATAGTATATTTTACTTTAATTTGAAAATTTTGAAAATAGTGGCCTAAGTGCCACATCTCACGCTTAAGCACAAGTCAACCCGAGAGGCAGGCGCTTAAGTGCCATTTACTCGTGCTTAAGCGCAGGTTCACGAAAACCGGTTCGTGAACGGTTAAAAGTGAAATTTCAGCCCAAAAAACACCATTTTTAACGCCACTACCACCTTCAACCTCTCGAGTTCACGATTTTTTAGGGCTAGGGCATGCCATATCTCACGCTTAAGCGCGATTCAACTCGAGAGGTAGGCACCTAAGCACCATTTACCAGTACTTAAGCGTCGGCTCACGAAAACCAGTTGGCGAACGGTTAAAAGTGAAATTTTAGCCCAAAAATCACCATTTTTAACGCCACTACCACCTTCAACCTCTCGAGTTCACAATTTTTCAGGGCTAGGGCACATCTAAAGTGAAGATTTCTTGGTAGAAGCAAGTGAAATTTGCTAGATCCAAATTCCTTGAGGTAAGAGCTTTACTTCTATACAAAAATTTTGGATTTTCACTATGTACTTTGATCACATTTGGAAAAATTCAGAAATTCACTATTCATGGTGAAAAATAAGAAAAAAATCTATGGAAATTGCATGGGAAGTGTAGTTTATACTTTGGAAGTTTATTTTAGTAATTTAGACTTGATTTTTGAAGTTATTTTTAGAATTTATAAAATTTGTAGAATGGCACCAATAATGAAGAGTAGCAAAGGAAAGAGCCCTTTCGATTCAAGTAATCTTTTTAGTTTGAAGGCTCAGGATCAGTACAATGATGCATTGCAATCACAGAAACTGATTCAGTAGTGGTGTTTTAGGAATCCAGGTGGAGACATAGAGGATTTGATCGTTCGCCGACAGTGGGAATGATTCTGCTGTTTCTCTGCTGTGGCAGTTATTTCTGTTGTTAGGGAGTTCTATGGAAACCTCCCTAAGGCTAAAGACCATAGAGTTATGGTTTGAGGAATGTTGGTACCTTTTTCACCGAAAGTAATCTAGTTGTTTTATCATCTGCCACTTGATGCGTTATGTTTTATGCAAATTATAGTTCAACTAAAGTGGAGTTAGATGAGATTATTTCTTACTTAACTATTGAAAGAGGACTTTAGAAGATAACTAATGAGAGGAGAGTCAACTTCATAACTTCAAAGTTATGTGCACCTTCAAAGGCCTCACACTATTTTATTTCTGCTCATCTGCTACCAACAAATCATCTCAGTGCAGTGGCCAGAGAGAGAGCGACGTTAAATTATTTTATCCAAGAAGGAAAGCTCATCAACATAGGAGCTTTGATTTATCAGACTATCCTTGATCTTTTCTTTATGAGAGTAGGCTGGAGTTAAATATGATAGCTGGTAGGAAGTGTTGTTACCTCTAAAGCCCATCACTAAGGTGAATGTGAAGACTTATTATGAGCATTCTGTTTTTTGTTGGAGATGAGGATTTTTTAGGAGTTATGGAATGGATACGGCTATGCTTCTACCTCTACTGCTTCTACATCTAGACCATCTTCCTCATGTGTTTCTACATTTAGAGGTGAGTCTACTAAGACCCAAGATCAATTATTGCGGAGCATGATGGATCATATTAATTTTACTAGTGATAAAGTTTAGAATTTAAAGCGTTTTGCAAAGCATACTGATGCGTATAGGAGGAGAAAGAGTGATAATGAAGAGAATTCCACTCATCTCTAGATTACCTAATTAGAGGTGACCCAGGAGTGCAATTTCTTCCATATCCTTGATATCCTGATTATGAGCCTGTAGAAAAGTGGTATAGCGGTGATTTAGAAGATGAGGAGTAGAATTGAGAGATTTTTATGTTTGTGATATGTGTTAGATTATGTGCTTTGGACTTGAGATTTGTGATGTGTTGTTTATTTTTATGTTGTGGACTATGTGGTGTGGTACTGCTACATTTGCATCTTTCTGATGATATGTACTATGTATTGTGTTTTGGACTTTTGTATTTTATTGTTATTGTGATGTTTGTGTTAGTTAGTAGTTTTTTTAAAAATTCTAGGGTAGTAACTATTGTGAGTTTTATGATTTAGTTAATTTAGAACTTAACTCTATGTCTTTTGAAAAGATGAAAATCTTGTTAACTTAGGTCTTAAATATTAAATTTCAGAAACTGCTAGCCTGTATTTTTCTTTTATCATGTTTGTGAGTTTGTTTTAATGTTGAGATTGTGAAGTCAAGTTAGTGTGTTAGTTTACTTTTATGTTTATACACGCTATTTAGAAGTATATTGAATCTCTACATGTAGAATTGAAATGAAAATATTAGAAAATTTGATCAAAATTAATTTTACTCCTGTTTTTAGTTTTATACTTGTATCATTAGGGTATAAAAATTCATGTTAACAGTTATTTTAATTTTCATTCTTGTTTATATATATTTGATGCTAAACTATTTAATCTGTTAAAAATTTAGGTTTGGGGGGGATAAAAAATATTTTTAAAACTTGAGTTTTATTTGTTCTCAAATGAACTACAAGTGAATTTGATTTGAAAATAACAAATGATCATGTATATGAAGTTATATTAGGGAAGTAAATTTTGATTTTAGAAATGAGTAAGAGAATTTAGTTGAAATTTTGAGTAATGAAGAAAAACTTTAAGTTAAAAGTTTTTAGTGAAGAAAATGATTAATATAAGTAACTATCTTTAGTAAGAAACATTGTATTTTTGAAAATTTTAGAAATTTAAACTTTTATTTTTAATACTTAAATTTCTTTTATTAAAAATA
>NW_018165036.1:786822-793364 GCF_001263595.1 Phalaenopsis equestris | reverse complement strand
TTTTAAAGTATAAGACTTGAGAAAATCTTAAGCTTATAGATATAATATAGTAAGTAAAATTCTTCTTAATAAAAATTTTTAAGTGGAGATAATAAAAGAACTAAATTCTAAATTTGGAAGACTTACAATATTTCTGAATTAGATAAGAACTCATATTTTCATCTTTCTTAACATTAAAAATTTCTAAACTTTAAGTTGGTCTCATTTACTGAATATTTTTTTTAAATTGGACTACTATATTTCTAAATCTAAATTTTTGTAACTCTTAAAAAAACTCATATACATATCATGCATATTTAGTTTTTAAAGATTGACGTGTCACTTGAGTACAAGTAATATTTTAAGTTTGGGGGATTTTGATGCACCTAAAATATATAGTATTTTTAGACACATTTTTATACCTATTTTTTAGATATTGTGCTTTAATGAAAGGTATTTTTGTGTTTTTCATTCAAGTACAGATGAAAAAGGTGAAAAATGCTTAAAGGAGTGAAAAAGGATCAAATTTAGAGCAAATAGTGAAAAATGTGCAAAAGTGTTTTGACGCCAAAGCGCCGGTTAAATAGAGAAAGCCACGCCTAAGAGCTAGAGGCCCGCACTTAAGTGCCAGTAGCAGTTATTAGATCAGTAAATTCAGTTTTTGCAAATTTTGAAGAGGTTTTTGAGGCACTTACAGGCTTAATAGGTGGTTACAACCACCATGGATGAAATTATTGCAAAAGGATGCATTTTTTTGGGTAAATACATCGAATCAAAACACATTTTGAAAAGATACCAAGGCACCTTTTGGAGAATTATAAAAGAAGGAAGATTGTGAATTTTAAAGGGGGTCCTGAAAATACTGGAAAAGTTTTGAAAGTTCTAAAATTGGGGAGTTAGCTGGAGAGATTTTGAGGAACCACATATTTATCCCTTTTATTTTAATTTTATATTGCGAATGTTGTAAAAGAGAAGAGATTCAAAAGAACTTCAAGAGTTTGGTGGAGGACTTGAGATAAGCTTTTATCTTTTATTTTAGATTACTTTTAGTTGTAATTGAGACTTGTTGTTGGTTTGACAATAATTTCTACTTTTAAACTAAAGTGTGGTATTGTTTTCTCCATGGATTTTGAGTAGTTTTCTTTATCTTTCTTCTTAAAATGATAAGTATTTAAGTGTTGGATGGAAGTTGTGGAGAGTATTGATCTTTAATGTTGGAAGAGTTGTGCTGATTTAAATCCATGCCCTTTATTTACTTCTTGATTTGGTCAATCCATATGTTAAAATTTTCTTTAGAACATGTAATAACCGAGCTAGTATTGTCTCAGTCAACAATTGGAAAGAATAACAATTGGAAAGAATCACATGATTGGAAAGAATCACATGATGTTGTATGAATAAGAATATAGTTCATATGATTGAGTGCAAATAAATAGGGAAATATTCATTGAAGGGTGTAGAGTTAGAGGACTTTAAAGTACAGGTTAAAGCTCCTAACTTGGTTTATTGTTTTAGTTGTGATACAAAATGTTAGCCCCCAGGTGGAGGGAATCGAGGGAACTCTAGAGTGAGAGCTAGTATATTCCCTGCCTGGCCGGTCTTTAGAACTATTCAAACTTTAAATTAGCCAATGTTCTTTATAGCACTCTAGTAAGGGTAAAGAATTTTATTGCTCCTATTTGGCACAACAAAATATGCATACTTCCACAACAGAATTCCTATACTTATTTTTTATTCATGATAAAGAGAAAGATTTTTTCATATTTAGTGTTTTTCTTCTACAAAAACTCATGTTATCTTTTTATGTTTATTCTATTTTAGTTAAAATAATAAAATTACCAAAAATATTTAAACTTTCTTTACTGTGAAAACGTCTTTAGTTTAAATAATTATCTTTTTAAAAAAAGAAAGTTTTCCAAAAAGTGCATATTATATATCTTCCCTGTTAGTTCGATATTCAGGTCTTAATCAAAAAGTCCTATATTACTTGATAACGATATGTTTACTTGCATAGTATCCTAATATATATAAATTAAAAGTTAAATTACTATTGTTCTTCAAGATCAAGTTTCTGGTTTTATTGTGAAATAAGGAAATATAAGTGAAAAATATAATCAGAATTATTGTTATACTGTTGCATATAAGCAGTTTCTGGCTCAAGCCCTAGGTTCATAGTTATCTTCCATTAAAATTCTGTGCATAAAGATTGAAGGACTGATTCCTCTAATATCTACTGATGTCCAACCAAAAACTTTTTTACAATTTCTTAGTATCTCCAATAATTTTTCTTCTTAATCTGTAGTTAACTTTAAGTATATTATAATAGGTAAAGTTGATGAATTTCCTAAGAATGCATACTTTAAATGCATTGGAAGTACTTTCAACTCAAGTTCATGTGGTTTTTCAATTGAAATAATTAGAGATTTACTATTTTTAGTATTATTCAAAATCTCAAAATTTTCTTGAGCATAATTAGTATCCTTAACATTTATTTTCAATAATTTTCCTTCAAAATCACTTTCAATTTCACTATCTAATTCTTCCTCATCTAGTATCGCTTCATCTTTTTCCTCGGAAATGATCTCACATTTTTCTTGGTAATGTTTAGCAATCATATAATCAGTAATATCCATCTTCTAAATTTTTGCTTTAACAGGGTACCTTATTGACTTTAGAACATTAAATACTACTTCCTGGTCATTAACTCTCATGGTCAATTCTCCTTTCTAGAAATCAATCATAGCACGTCCGGTAGCAAGAAAAGCGCAACCTAGAATAATAAGAATTTTTTTATCTTCTCCCATGTCTAGCACAATGAAATCCAAAGGGAAGATAAATTTATCCACCTTAACAAGTACATCTTCTATAAAACCTTTAGGATAAGTGATAGATTGATTAGCTAACTGAAGGGTTACAATAGTGGCAAAAATCTCTCCTAAGTCTAACCTTTAAAAAATGAATAAAGGCATGAGATTAATGTTAGCTTCTAAATCGCATAAAGCTTTTCAATAGAATTTTTCTCCAATCACACATGGTATAGTGAAGCTACCAAGGCCTTTAAGCTTTTGAGAAACTATCCATTGAATTATTACACCACATTCTTCACTAAGTGCAACAGTCTCATAAACTTTAAACTTCCTCTTTTTGTTTAATATATTTTTCATAAATTGTTCATAACTTGGCCTTTTTCCCAAAGCTTCTGCAAACAAAATATTGATTGTAAGCTTCTTAAATATCTCAAAAAATTTTATAAATTGTTGATCAAGCTTTTGTTGCCTCCGTCTTCGAGGAAAATGAGGTGGTGGTCTTTCCAAATCATTTTTAGTTAAAGAGACAGTTTGCTCTTGGTCTTTAGAACTAGATTTTTTAGGTTTATTCATTTCTTCAATCTCTTTTTCAACTTCAATCTTTTTTTTTTTATTTCCATCCTTTAATTCCTTTCCACCCCTAAGTTGAATAACTTTAATTTTTTCTTGTTTCATTCCTTCGTCTTTCGGATTTACTTGAACATTACCAGGACGTATTTTTTAGAGCTATTGTTAAGTGTGTTAGTAATTTGTCCCAGTTGATTCCCAATATTTCTTATTGCAACACTTTGATTTTGCATTTGATTACCAATTTGCAAAATAACTTATTCTATAGACAACTTCTTTTCCTTAAATTGTTGGTTATTAAAGTCAGGAGGATAAGAAGGTCGATAGCTAGAACTACCTTGATTGTTCTAGTTTCCTGTTGGGTTCACTTGATTATTCCCCCATTACTAATTTCCACCAAAAGAATTGTTTTAGTTAAAATTGGGGTAGTTCTTCCAGCCTAGGTTATAAAAGTTAGAATATGGGTTATTGGGTTTATTAGGAACTACATGCAAAGTTTCTGATGATTGAGAATCATTCATTTGTCCTAATAAATTGTCTTCAATTGTGTGGGTATTTGAGAGAAATTCATAGCATAATTATTTAACTTCATAGATATTGCAACAACTTGAAATACTAAGATGGTAAAAGTATTATTATCATGAATACTAGCCACCCTTTTAGGATTTACCCTATATGAGAGCCATTGAAAATTATTAGTGATCATTTCTTCAATTAAGGCATTAAATTCATAAAATGATTTTGACATTAATGATTCTCCAGTAGTAGCATCAATTATAGATCTACAGGATCCTATTAACCCATTATAAAATGTTTAAATAATTAACTAGTCAAGTAAAGCATGATGTGGACACTTTCTAAGGAGTTCCTTAAATCATTCCCAAGCCTCATAAATTGAATCCCTTTCAAACTGAATAAAAGAAGTTATATTATTCCTAATTATAGCAGTTTTGAAAGGAGGAAAGTATTTAGCTAGGAATATTTGTGTCATATCTCTCCAAGATTTAATAGATCTAGGTGCTAATGAGTTTAACCACATCTTAGCTTTATCTTTTAAAGAAAAAAGGAAAAATTCTAAGTCTAATAATATTGTTTTATATGCCATCATATTTGAATGTAGTACAAAGTTCTTAAGAAATTGCAAGATGTAAATTTGGATCCTCAGTTGGCATTCCCCCAAACTAGTTATTTTGCACCATTTGTATTATTGCAGGTTTAAGTTCAAATGAGTTAGCCGCTACATCGTGGATTTGAATACTTAAGTGAATTTCATCTATCGTAGGGTTTTGCATAATCCCTTAAAAGTCTTTAAAAATTTTTATTTCCATTTTCATTAGTATAAGTTTCGATGTTATTTTGTGTTGTGTTTGTCATTTCTTGACATTTATGAAGTTGTTTTTGCTTCTGAATTCATCTTATTGATCTTTCTAATTTAGAATCGTAGGGTAGTAAATCTTCATATCATAAACTTGACATACAAAAAGTAAAATTCAGAAAATAAAATACTTAAGCAATCAAAATAAAAAAAAATATTTTTTTGTTTTTTTTTTGTTTTTGCAAATATTTTTTTATAATTTTGGTTTTTATAATTTTTTTTTAAATTTTCTATAATTTTTAAAAATTTCAAGTAAAAATAAAAATTTTTAGTAATCCTACAATTTAAAAATAAAGTTTCAAAAAAAATTCTGGAAAAACTATTTCTTTTTTAAAGATTCATTTTTTCGTGTTTTCCCGACAACGATGCCAAAAACTTGATCCGCTCACAATTACGCAAATATTTTTGTTCTTTAATATGCCAAAAACTTGACCCAAATTATATTTAACAGCTAGTGAAAACATATGTAATATGATAGACATTAAATAAATTATTTTTTCACTATGGGTACTACGCGGGTATACGTATCGTTTCAAGTAATATAGAGATTTTTTTAAAAACCCCAGTATCGATCCCACAGGGAGAAGACAAACAAAAAGTAATAAAAATGAAATTCAAGAAGTTTAAATTTAAGAATACTTTACTTAAGACTTCAATAAGTATCTAAAGATGAAAATTAAGTTTACTAACTTCTATAAAATGCAAGTAAAACTATATGAAATGTTCTTAGAAAATATACATAAGGAGATGTTCTCCTTGCCAATAATTCATAATCAGTATAGGATTTCAATTTTTTTTAGAAGCTTAAATGTGGTATTATGATAAATAAGAGCATACCTACTCTTTACTTCTTTCAATTGTCTAAAGAACATTGACTAATCTAAAGTTGTTGTTGACATGTATAGTAGTGATGGGTAGGTTCTGGGTAGGTTCTAGTCGATGGGTAGGTTCTAGTCTCTCACTCCAAGATTACCCACTATGCCCTCTCTATAGGACCTACTAGAGACCCTTAGTATCAATCTTTAGACCAAATTGATAAAAGAATATAACCTCTCACTTTAGAAACATCAATTCTATGCCCATCAAATATTATCTCGATTTCTATTTGCACCCCCTTTTGGACGATCACCACTGCACTTTCCATGGTAAAATGTGAAACTTACAAGTTAAGAAATCTCAACCCTTGTGGTTCTATAAGTTTCTGACCAGAGGAAAATATGTTGAGATTTTCATACCTATTTTATACTGTTTTTTATGATATTGCACTTTAAAGAAAGGTATTTTTAATATTTTGTTGCAGGAATGATGAAATAGGGTCATTGGAGCAAAAAGATGCAAAAATGAGTGAATTTGTCCTGAGTCTCCAGAATTAATTCATTAAGAAGGTCTGCTGACGGCGCCCTCGAGCCCACCGACGGCGAGCTCGGTGGTTATAACCAATCAAGCTGTGGATAAGGATAAATTTTCAAGGGATGCTTAGGCAACTCTTGGGAAACTCATCCACAACTTTAAAAGAAAATTTTGGCTGAAAATTGAGTGTGAGCCAGAAGACTCTAGAGTTCCTGGAGGTTAGAAAGGTTCCATTAGTGTTTGCTAGAGTGTAAAAATCATGAGGAATTCTTCGAGAGATTGTAAGAGTGGAGGGAAAGTGAGAGATTTCTTCATCTTTGCTGCTTCGAAGAGGAATTCTGTGTGTTGTAAAGAAAGGAAGAGATTCAGAGGAACTTTGAGGAGTTTTCTTGGGGAGAAATTAGAGATAAGTTATTTACTTGTAGTTTGTATGACTTTGATTTTATATATGAATTCCGAGTTTT
>NW_018165036.1:766794-786632 GCF_001263595.1 Phalaenopsis equestris | reverse complement strand
AAGATTACATCCAAGATTCAGGGAGGTCAAAGTCCTTGGAAGTTGGGTGCAAATAAACAGGGAAATAAAATTATCGGGTGTAGGATTGGAGATTTTAGAGTGACAGACTAAAATCTCCAATTCGGTCCTATCGTTTGGGTACTGAAGTGTAGATGTTAGCCCTCAAGCGAGGGGAACGTGGGAGGTCCAAAGTGAGAGTGGGTATCCTCCCAGCCTAACCGCAGGATCAGTAAACAAGCGTAGGATTAGTCAAAACAAGCGTAGGATTAGTCAATGTTCTTTCCACCTGGACCAAAGGGTGAAGAATAGGTATGCTCTTATTTGGCACAATATAATTTGAACTAATTCACTTTATCCATTCACTATAATTTCTTAGCAAGAAGAAGGATGCTTTCATATATTGAATATCACATTTGAACCTTCATTAGTTTATTTAGTTATTTAATAGTTATTAAAATTATATATTTATTTCAATTGCCTATTTATGACAAATAAGCAATTTGAACTTCATTTTTGCAATTAAAGTATTGCTTTTATAAAATCTTAGTTCGTAGTTCTAATATTACTCCCTGTGGGATCGATATCTAGGACTCTATTAGAGCCCTATATTACTTGAGCGATATGTATACTTGCGTTGATAAGTGTGACTTTATAATTATTGAATATTTATTACGTCCATATTT
Organism: Phalaenopsis equestris; assembly: GCF_001263595.1. NCBI lineage: Eukaryota > Viridiplantae > Streptophyta > Magnoliopsida > Asparagales > Orchidaceae > Phalaenopsis > Phalaenopsis equestris. The sequence goes on along the minus strand of NW_018165036.1, from coordinate 785,949 downwards.
ATCAAATCTATAATTTTTGGTACAGTTGGGTACAGTTGCTGAGGGATTAAATCTTTTAGTAGCAGTATTAAATACTTATATTTTTAAGCATATATAAAGTCGCGGTCAGTTTCCTCAACAAATTTTACCAATACAAGTGGTCAATTTGTGCAGTAAATGAAGATCTGGTAAAAATATCATCAGAATTCTTACGATTAAAAGAAGTTGAAAACTAAATCAAAATTGCTTACTTAATTACTTCATAATGCAAGGAGAAAGAGAGAAAACTACCCAATAAGTATGGGTATAACAAAACAAAGTATATACCATAAAACTTAAATCCAAAGTACAAAACTTAAAGGTAAAGATACAAATACTTATCTTGAAAGTTCCGCCGAGCACTGCTTTGAAGTTCTCTGACTTCTCTGACTCCTACAACACTTACAAGACTTACAAAATCTAGAAATAACACAGACTTAAAAGAGAACTTCTCACACACTTAACACACTCTCATACTTTGTGACTCTATAGATCTGACTCTCTTAGCCTCTTAAAATTAATCCATATTTATAGAGCTTTGAAAATGACCAAGGGTTGCTTCAAACAACTTTTCAAAATTTGACCTCATTCAAAGAATCTTCTAGAAAATAATCGTGTGGCCTATGTGCCAATCCAACACACCTAGGCGTCAACCAAGTTCTGCATCTAGTGCCTACGCTTCAGTTCAGCTGGTTTGCATCTTTTTTTTAGTTTAGCCCATTTTGCTCCTTTTTTATGTATTTTTTGCTTTATTTAAATCTTAAACTCTTTTTCTTGCACATGTAACCAAAAACATAAAATTACCTTTCATTAAAGCATAATAACCTAAACAATTTAGCATCATATGTGCATAAAAATAGGTGAATTTAAGGTGGATCAACATGCCACTACTTCATAAAAAAAGAAAAGAGAAAAGAAAATGACTTACGAAGCATGGATAAAACAAAACATGAAACCTCATTTAAATCAAAGAAAATCCACTAGAAAGTGTTTACAACAATTACAAGGAATGAAGAACACAATAGCTTTTTTTCTCTAAAGAAAGAAGAAAAATCTTTCCAACAATGTCTCCTACCGATCCATGCGCCGCACATACTTCCTTACTCTTGTCTCTCAAAATCCCTTACCAATCTCTCCACAAAATGGATAAATCTACATCTCCATAAACTCACACAAAAATCCTCCTAAAACACTTCCTAATTACTTTCTAGACTCCCCTAATTACTTATCATGAGAGGCGCCAAGCACGTCTTTTAAAAAAGACACAAAAACCTCTCCTTTCTCCAAGAGACACATCTCTTCATCCAAGAGACACATAATTTCATTCCAAGAGGCACATCTCCTCATCAAAGAGCCTTTCCAAGTGTCAAGTTTCATTATATCACTCGATGAGGCATGCAAGTTGTCCAAAAGCTTCCAGAACATCTCAAAATGGCCCGTAATCGCCAAAAACTTGTCAAAAAACTATCTCAAGTGCTATAGTGCCTGAATCTATGCTATATAACCTGTTTCTAGCTGTGACTCGTGCTATGGCCTCAGTCTGGGCGCTATGGTGCCATCTTGCAGATAGCACATCTGTTTTGCTCTGTTTTGGCTCTATTTCACCCTATTTCAGCTCTAGTTTGCTCTTGGTGTTATACCTACAAGATGGACATGAAAATAAACTTTTTTTAAAGTATAATTTCATTCAAGAATATGTAATACATATAGAATAAATTAAGTATAAAAAGTCATATCAAAATTTTTTTCCTTGCTCAATTTGGCTCCAAATTGCACCATTTTTGCTTCATTTTCACCAAAACTTCAATTCCTATACTTGAAACCAAAGACATGCAAAATACCTTCCTTTAAAGTGCAATATAATGAAAAATGTGCCTAAAATGAACATGAAATGTACTCAAAAAATAGGTAATTTTAAGGTGAATCATACCCCCAAACTTAAATGTGACTTGTCCTTAAGTAACATTTTGTACTATGAAAAATTATAACTTTTGGTCGTGAGTTTTACTAAAATATTTCTATAGTTATGGTCTTATAAATGAAATAGTGAAACTTTAGAAAAAATTTTATTAACTTGGGTTAAAACTAAAATGTAAGACTAAAATGTAAGAATATCTAGTGAATATCTAGTGGTCAAGTCTAAGAGTTCTGATTTTCTATTTATTTCAAGAATAATTGTAATTTATCATACCGAGGATACTTAAAAGAATTAAAAGAAAATAAATTTCATGATAACTCTATTAGTATGGATGCTAATACTTCAAAATAAGTTTAGAAATCTAATTTAAGTCCCTTTCCTAAAGATGATTCAAGTGAAGCCAATTTTTGAAAAGGCATCCCCTCAAGCTTCTCCTCACATATTTTTCTTTTTTTCCTTTCTTTTTCCTTAGATTTTTCTTTATCTTTTTATTTTAGGATCTTTTTCAATTCTTTGTTTTCTTTTCATGTCATGTGCGGATACTACATCTGGATTGTCTTTAACGATTTTGAACTTCACCATCCTCTTCTTAAAGTTAAAAACTTCTCACATTTCCTTACTTGATAAATGTGTATTTAGTATTAAAAAAGATTTTTCATAGTCTTAATTCTTTATTTTTAGGTGTATATCTAAGTTCCTTAATATTTCAAAAAAATATGATTTTCTTTACTTTAAATAGTAAAAACATAATCTTATACTGTTTTACTAAAATATCTTAACTCTAGAACTAACCTACATTGTTAAAAACTTTTGCTTAAGTCCTCCATAACATTTATAAAATCAAAAATATAGTTATCTAAAGTTACCCCAACATACCACAGGTTAAGTTAAAATAATTTTAGAAATACAGTTTATTGAGGATAAATAAGGTTCAGTTTCAAAAGGTTTTTCTCCCTTCCCGCAAACATAAATTTTTAATTAATTTGTAATCAATTTCATAAAGTTTAGAAGGAATAAAAAGTAAAATCTAAATCTAATAGCTACTATATCATCCTATCCAATTCAAAGACATGTATAATCAGGATAAAATGAATCCAGATGAATGTAAATCTAGTCTAAATCCTTCTTGCAATAACTTGCAATAATATTAAACTAATATTAAACTAGAAGGAAGTATACTAACTTTAAAATTTATTTTTCTTTCTACCCCCAAACTTGATTTTTAATATGTTTAAAATTCAATACATAAAATCTAAGTATGAAGAAAGAAATATTTCATAAATTTTATATACCACGAATGTTTGTCAAAAATATTTATTAGTATTCATCAGGACCAAACAATTTGCAATAGAAAGCAAATCTAAACCGAACATGCCACAATAAAATTAAACTAAAGGAAGGTATAATAAGTAGAATAGGTATCGACATAAGAATATATATATTTATGTGTTCTCCAAATCCTTATATTATTGTAAAACAAACACAAACACACATGATAAATGAGGGTAATTTTTCCTTAAACTCAACACATCTCATTACATTACTTCTAATTTTTAACAGAATCATTACACTGATATATTGGGTACTTATAAATGATTTTATAGAGTATAATCCCATGGAAATGATTTTCCCTTATATATTGGCTCTCAAGCACCAACCCCAGGTGTCACCATATCCCTTTAATTAAGCACATTGAATAATTATAAGGGTAGTGTAAGATCAACCACATGTTATTCATCAAATAGGTTCATGAATCCTACCAAATGAGAATAAAGTCAGAGAAAGAAAGTAAGAAAATTGAGATGGAACATCATTGTCCAAACTCAAGATGTCTCCAAAAAAACTTAAGTCCCATTGAGACCTAAGTCAAAGTGGACCTGTTAATCTAACTAATACAAGAAAACATAAACAGACCTAGCCATAAGAAGTTAAAGCAATCACCTCCTTCATGACACACAAAGATCAAATCAAACCACAAACAATCCTAATATCCACCAATCACCAATCATTCTAATAAATTCACACTAAAGCAAACACAATACAACACTAACAATCATGACTCTCAAGCATACTAAATCTAGCCACATTGATAACTATGGGTTGCCTCCCATAAAGCGCTTGTCTTAACGTCATCAACCCAACAAATGATTCCTCTTGCATCAAAATTCCATTTAAGTAATCCTTGATCAACAACTCAATCTTTTTTAGATCCAGTGATTCCAAAACAGTCCTCAAATTTTAATTTTTCTTTCAACTCTTCCTTTCAAATTGATCCAATTTATAATTCCTTATGATACTTTCTAGATCCAATATTCATCTAATGATTTTCTCAATTTGTATATTAAAATCTTCCTTGAAATTTTTAAGAAATGCATCTTATGAAAATAGTTCAAGATCTCCCAAATTTTGTATGAGATTCTCTCTAAATAATTCAGATTCTGGATCAAATTCTTCTATGTTATTCTTCTATCCCAATTATCTTCTAATTCTTCCCCTTGAGGATGAGAAAATGGTGGAAGTGATCTTTTTATAATTATCTTGGTAGATGAAATAGGTTTTTCTAACACCTTAAGAATTTCTTCCATTGGTCTATCACTCACTTTTTCCTCTTTTCTCAACTCAACATTTATTTGAACCATATCCTCCAATTCACTTTCACCTCTTAATTGGGTAGCAATATATTGCCCATCATTTTTCTTCTCAAGGTTTACCTTAGAGTCACTAAGTAAAATCTCTTAGGGGTAACTATTAATTAAATTAAAAATCTGCCCCAGTTGGTTTTCTATATTCCTTATTATAACCTATTAATTTTCCAATTGACTCGCCATTTGAATTATAACATGTTCTAATAGTAATTCCTTCTCCTCATCCTGTGGGTTGGATTGAAATCTATAAGGAGAAAATAGTTCATCATTACAATTGCCTTGATTATTTCAATTATATGTCCGATTAAATTAATTTTAATCCCAAAATTGGTCTTCTCTTCCAAAATTATTATTCATGTTAAAATTTAAATGATTTTCCCAAACTGGGTTGTAATAATTATAATAAGGATTATGTGTCTCATGGTTAGTTTCAATCCAATGTCCGAATGAATTTTCCTCAATAATTGATGGCTCTTGAATCACATTATAACCCAAATCTGAATATTCAATATTTTGTTGATCTTTCATTTTTATTTTAAAATCATGGAGTCTTTTCTGATTCATAATCTTCCTAAAAGCTTTCTCCAAATATGAGTCGTAAATTCAAGGTCTGCAGCTCCTGAACTATACATACAAATTTAATGACTTAATTAATAGGACATATATCAAAAATATTTGTGGCAATTTAGATTTTTATTTAAAATAAGCACACAATAATTAAACACACTATATAATAATACTATAATTTCAAATATAAGTCTTACAAGTTTAACTAAAATTTTCCTAAATTTCTTACCATTGCTTCCCAGATAAAAATGCCAAAAACTTGACCCGACCTGCAATTACATGGTAATTTAGCAACCAAAAGATGACCATAAACATGCCCTAATCTATATTTAACGGCTAGGGTGAAAAATCAAAATATTATAAAATTTAGAAAATAATTTTCACACTAGGGGTACTACACAAGTATATGTATCGTTTCAAGTTATATAGGGTTTCCTTTTAAAACCCCAAGTATCGATCCCACAGAGAAGTGAGGTAAGAAATCTCTAAGATTAATTCTAGTCTACTACAATCTGGATTTTTTTTGGAATATCAATTAAAGTGGCTTTTCTAATAACTATTCCTAAATAAAAATATGAAATCTAAAGATAACATTTCTGGATAAATTGGTTTTGAGAATATTGAGATGTTAAAGAGTACCCTTATCGTGCAATGGCCTAAATAATGTGTAGGAATTAAATGATTATAACATAATGCTGTCAGTGAAAAATAGGAGCATTCCTATTCTTTACCCCCTCCTGATGCTAGCAAAGAAATTGGCTAATTTAGAGTTTTTCACCAGCTTATGTAGTAGTGTTGAGTAGATTATGACCTGTTACTTCCAGATTACTCACTGTAATGTCTCTATAGAACCTACTAGGGACCTTTACGATCAAAAATCTAAACTAAATTGCTAAAAGAATCTAGTCTGTCACAATAAAAATATCAATTCTACGGCCATCAAAACTTATCTCCCTATCTATTAGCACAACCCCTTAGGTGATTTTAAAGCTCTGCCCAGAGTGAAGTGTGGTACTCACTAGTTGGGTGAAATAATAGCCCTCCTGAGTCATTATGTTTTTCAAAAAAATTTAACCTCATAAGTGATCAGTTTGCAAAGTCATTTAAGATCCTGTGAAAATACCATCACATTAATAAAATAAGAGAATATCTAAGAAATTCTAAATTCCTAGACATGCATATATTTTATTGCAAAATAAAAATAAAATGAGGATAATGACATAAGCAGTAAAAGAATTGATAGAATTAAGTAATAAATTATGTGCCAACAATGAACATATGTCTACCTACCATCTTTTGAGTGTATGGGTATGCTTATTGTTCTATTAGTTTTATGCAACTATCTATCACATAGAAGCATCTAATAGAAACAGATCATTAAATTATATTTCTTTAAACATTTCATTGCCACTCAAGTTGCAAGATCACTGCTCTCTCGAGTCTTGGTCTTACATGCAACAAATTTTAATATAACTTATTACCACTAAATTTATGTTAATGAAGCAAAGAAGATATTACTCATCACATGAAAATAAAAATAATTCTATCATGAAACAAATTTTCCTACACATGGCACTACTGCATATTTAACGAAAAGAGTAAAGAAAACTATTTACAAAGCATAAATAAGACACAACAAGAAACCTCTTTTATATAAAAGGAAATCAACTAAAAAGTGTTTACAACACTTACAAAGAAATGATGAACACAATACTTAGCTTTTTCCCTCTGAATGAAAGAATAAAAATCTCTCTAATAAAGTCTTATGTCGGTCTATGAGTCGCTCATACTTCCTTACTCATATCTGTTAAAATCCCTGACCAATCTCTCCAAAAAATGGAGAAATCCACATCTCCATAAAATCACACCAAACCTCTCCAAAAAACACTTCTTAATTACTTCTCTAGACTCCCCTAATTACTTTCCATGAGAGGCACCAAGCCCCTCTATTTAAAAGAAACAAAAAGCCCTCCTTTCTCCAAGAGACACATTTCTTCATACGGGAGACACATTCTTTCATTCCAAGAGACACATCTCCTCATCAAAGTGCCTTTCCAAGTGTCTAGGCACATCTTGTTTCTAGTCGTGATTGGCGCTATGGTGCTAGTCTGGGTGTTATAGCGCCAATAGCGCCACCCTGCAGATAACACACATGTTTTGCTCTCTTTTGGCTCCATTTCGCCCAGTTTCAGCTCTGGTTCGCGCCTAGTGTTATACCTACAAAATAGACAAGAAATTAAACTTTCTTTAAAATATATATTCATTCAAAAACATGTGATAAATATAAAGAAAATAAAGCATAGTAATTTATTTCAAAATGCACCATATCAGAATTTTCTTCCTTGCTCAATTTGGCTCCAAATTGCACCATTTTTGCTTCATTTTCACTAAAACTCTAAATCTTGCACCTGAAACCAAAAACATACAAAATACCTTTCTTTAATTTAAAATATCATAAAAAATGTGCATATAATGAACATGAAATGTACACCAAAAATAGTTAATTTTAAGATGGATCACTACTTTGTAAAAATATTTCAAACAACAATCTGTTTCCCGAAAAAATTTCTTTTGCTTGTTAAAGTAAACTCTACATGCATGAAAACTAAATTAAAATGAAAATTTATAAATATCCATGGTTAGTCACTCAAATCAAGGTTAGGAGTACCCTCTGTAGTTTATCAAAATATGCAGCTTTTATTCAAGGTTGGGAAGCACATAGTCCAGCTTTGAGCCCCCAACTTTACCATTGCCTTACACTTAATTGTGATCTTCCATATGTGTGTGTGGGTTTTCTTTTACTTGTTCTTGTTTTACTACTACTCATTTTCTGACTTTTTCAGTACTGGATGCTCGTGTTTACTTTCTTATAATTTATTTAAATTTCTTACAAAATATATTATGTTTTATGAGACTAACCATGCAACGGTAGCAAAGGCATTTACATTTTCTGTACCACAATTTTTTTATTTACTTTATAACATTTTCTACTTCCATTTACTTACATTACATGCAAAATTAAACAAAAATTGGAAACCACAAAGACTCTTTTTCAAAATCAAACTTATACTTTCAAGACAATGAACAAACATAATACACTTCTTTTGGCTTTACGAGATTTCTTGGATGAGGTAACCTACGGTTGCTAACGAAAGTTTTTTGGTTTAAATGAGCTAAACAACTTGTTTAGATTAAGTAAATTCAAGAGAAAGTAGTGGTGCCGGAATGAGGGAATCGTAGGATCCTAACTGGTGTTGCTCTAGTTAAATTAAAATCCCCCTAAAAACACTTAAACAACAAAAATAACAAAACATGCCACATAAACTACAAAACTGCAAATCCTTTAACCTAGAGCCATCGCAGCAAAGAGCTTGGAGCTAACTCTGCGGGCAGCATGATGAGGACATACAAATGAACAACTTCGAGAGAGCAAACAAATTAACATCAGCAAACCTTTCTTAGAATTAAATAACAAACCATAGGACTTTGAGATAGCTCGTCTAGTATGACATAAATCCTCAACTCATCTTTAGGTCTTTGCGAATCCATGTTGTGTAATTTAAGCCCTAACTAACTTTAGGTTCTAATGTTATCATTTGTTACGATATAAACCTTCATATCTTCTAGCCTATCTGCATGATCGATGTCATAAAAATGTAAGCCCTAAATAATAAAACTAAAAGGATAAGACATCTAATAATATTTCCTTAAAATTGAAGCCAAACCATAGGATAGCTTGGGAAGTCACCGAGGTTCTCTTCAGGATCTTTGAAGTCCCCTAGTTTTCTTCTTTTAGACTCCGAAAATAACTGTTCCTATTTCATCTTTCCGTTTGATATTCCTTTGTCTGACCTTGAGAGCCCTAATCTTGGAGATTCATGAAGACAAATACATTTGATCTAAATTAAGAATTTTCTTGAATGACTTCAGTCATTTATGATGTAATTAACTATAGGAGCTTTCCCTTATAAGAAACTTTGGAACCCTACTTAATATAAACCATGACTAATTATTTATATTAGAAAGGAGAGAATTTCTCAATCAACATAAAGGTTTCACTAACTATAATAAATGTCATAAATTCTTTAGTTTATTTATTCGAGTCTCACTATCAAGTACCATGTCTATTCTTCGGGGAAGATGCATGGCTTGTAGAGTTGTGCTCATTTATTTAAAATATTGTCTGTATAAGTTTGGTTAAAGCTCGTATTTTAAACAATTAAAATGTTGCATTCCATAATTATATATATATATATATATATATTGAGATTAAATTGATATGCATTTTGTTACTATATTAAATTAAATAAATTTTCCTATGTTGACGACCGACAATAATAGATATGTACTTGAACTCTACAAAGAAAAAATCATTACATATGGTTTGTTATTCAACCACCATAATGCCAACTCTTTCATAGTCTTTAGAAATAAATGACACTTTAAGGAATTGTTTATCCTACGACAGTACTTGAATGAGATGATGTGGTTGACAATATTTGTTTGATCCCTATAAGATTCTATAAATTGGTACTTCAATCTCTCGTTAGCTTCTACTTTGATTATTTTAATTCAGAAGGCATTCTTCAATTGATGCCTTCTTTAGGGCATCAATTTTTCTTCTCCTCATTCCCTAATCTAAGTAAGATGAGTGTAAACATTCAAGAATGTACAATTTGTTCTCATTTTCTGAAGTAGATATGGCCAATTCATTCTCATTCGAATAGCGGGTGCTCTTCATCTCCGCGCTTCTAATTTTAGTCATAAGGTGAGCGTAGTTTTAGTTTTATACTTAGAACAATTATAGAATCTCGCATATCACTATCATTATCAATTCTTTTGGTCAATTCATTAATCTAGCCCAACAAAATTTTTTTTTAATGCACTCCATTTTAATAAAAATTTCATTGTTACTTGGCTCATACTTTCCACCAAATTTTGGAACCCTCATATTATACTAATCTCGCTTATTAATAAATGATTCACCTATTTGTTACAAATAATGATTTTATTATACATGCATATCAAATAATCTCTTATATATCTATCACCTTTGCATGTTCTTCTACGTTGTCATAATATCATGATAATGCATGTGAGCTGCTGCATTGTCCTCCTTTTTTCTTTTGGTGAGTACTTAATATTTTATAACATGTTCATCACATTGTAACCTCTATACTCCTGTTTCTTCCGAGTTGTTTCACTTCAAGTCCCTTGCCATCACTCAACTAAAATGCAAGCTAGTAGGCCCTTTTATATGTTCAAGGGAGTTCCCCCTCAGCACCGTTATATATGCCTCTCCAAAAGATCTAGATGAGTTGGTCGAGATATCATGGTCGAATTGTGGAGGTCAACTAATCAGGCTCCCAAAGTTAAATTGCTTTGTGTGCTTTGCATGTTGGCTGACTTCATCTTTTGAATATGGTTCAAGAGCTTCTGGTCTCACAGTAATATACATATATATATATATATATATGAACTGAACTTTTCATATCAAATTTGTACCTTCTTCAAAACAAACTCTATTAGCACAATGTGGTATACTAAATGAAAACCAAGATCATGTCCAGAATTACTTCCCATCAGGTCTCATTTTATATCATACCCACTATTCTACAACTTTGTTTCAATAAATCTCAAATCAATACTCGATTCAACAAATAAGAAAATTTCCGATGAAATCAGGAACGACCCCAGACAAAATTCGAAATAGAACCATTTAAGAAAAACAAAAGCAAAAACAACATCAGATTTATGATAATCGAGTGAAACATATCTATTAATTAGCCAGCACATGAGAGCACATAAAGTGCCCGACCGTGAAACAAGTAGTTGTTGAGTGTTCCTTTTGCATGAGAAGTGAAGCAATGTGAAGGGGAAGAGTTGTCTTCACTTGTCGACCATTAGAGCTGCTTCAAGGACTTCTTCATTGTTAGGTGCTTAAAAGAGGAAAGGAAGAAGATGATAAGATCATCACTTGCTTTCAAATTGGAGCTGCTCCTTCATTGCTTTTCTGAGCTGCCCACCAGACAAAGTCCTAAAGCAACACAACTCTTTGTATCTATTGTGCTTATCCTTTTACACGCAGAGCTCAAAAACACTTTTTTGCGTCGTCCTTATCTTTCCGCACGGAGAGCTCATTTCCACCTCAGATATCTGCGTTGGTGTAAAACCACCATTATCAAATTCCATGTATTTCACATAGCTTTTTGGAGGTAGGTCATTTTCTCCAAAAAGGGAGGGGGCATATATGTTAAAGCGTCAATTAAGGAGGGTGAATGTGTTAAACTCCTAGAATACTGTAGGACAACCATTTGCCTTTCGCATGGTGTAATGCTTGATAATTATGGTAATGAATTTGCTTCCATGCTAGATTAAATTTTCTATACAAGTAGATGAAGTATATCCATTCTATTACAGTTCTGTATGTCTATTCGAATCTGATTATTTTTTAGATCAATCTAATGACCATTTGCTAGACTAAGAGAGCAATTTAAGATTAACTAGCAATTTAAATATAAAAAAATATCAGGCAAGGTTGAACGAATTGCTATCTATAATTCCAGGAATAGGGAGATGTGAAATGTCTCATTAGGTTTTTTTTAATTATTTCAAAATTTTTGAACTTGTTTTATTATTAATTTGTTTGTGTTGTGATATGAAGTTGAAGAGAAAAAAGTATTAAATTCTCTTATACTTATTTTAAAAAATGTCATGCTAATTAATAATAGCTTAAAACCTTTTTTATATTACAATGATTTGAGAAAAATCAGAGGATTTTCGAAACTCCAGAGAAGGATGTGGTTGATAAAGCACGATTGATTAAGTGCTGAGGGACAGATGCAGGAGACGATTTTGTCATTGATCATAGAAGGTGGAAAGAACCAAATAGAAGAGGATTTGACGGACCAATTGGTGGACTAGCGGAGGACGAGGATTTGTCGATGAGAGAGAGTGGGGGACATTAAAGTGGCACAATTGTTTTGCAGGGAGTATAAGAAATGGACCAGTTTTAACTTTTGAGAAATAGAAAAGGATAGAATACATGGGATGCCATCAGAATTACGTGGCAGAGATTAGCTCGAAAATATAAAAAGGGAAAGTTACATACGTAGCAGCAATTCCAATGTTTCTATGTATCTTATGCCTAAATCTCCATATTTATATACATTGCACTTTATCTATGTAAGAAAATGTGGATTTATCTATTGAAAAGTTATAATTAGTGTTATTTTTATGGGATACAAAAGAATTGGGTGCTATGCGAGTAAAAAATGAAATTTTTGATGTGAGATACCTAAAATCATAATATTGAGTGCGAGTATGTCAAAATGAAATATGGAGATAATTAGATAATGCCATGCGAAATATTGATATTTATAAATTAATCGCATTGGTGAAATTTTTTGAACTGCTACACCGATGTATTGTTTTTAGGTGTACAACTATCAAACTATTGAGCATTCCATAAAAATTAAAAATATGGGTTGCGATTCCACCAACAATTTTACTATTTTGTAAGAAATCTAAAACAGTTTAAAGTTCACTATTAAACAATAATTTAGTTAGTTGTTACAAATAAAAATAAAAACAGGCTATAAAATATATTTTTTTTTTCGCGTTTAACATTTTTTCAATAAAAATAAAAAGGAAAGTCCAATATGCTGGAACTTCTATGGAACATGAGACTGATTATGTACATTTGTCGAGCATAAACTAAGATAAATCCGAAACTATATTAGAATCTGACTCAACCCCAATGATGTTATCCAATCTTGATGAGAATCTGCAAGGATCGCTTGTGCTCAACTGGATTTGTCTATCACCTTTTGTCCCCCATAACTCGTGCATATTAATTACTTCATCCAATCACTTTATCATGTGTCTTCAGTCATATATAAGCCTTACCTTTTAATACCAATTTAGTGTTTCAGTAGTTATTATAACCAAAAGTAAGTTAGCTTTTGATCAACTTAATACCAAGCATTTGAAAGATGAGTATAATAATGCTTTCAAATATTTAGAAGTAGAACATGTCTCACATTATTTTGGTTAAATGCACGCACGACCATAGCTGTTTACTTTATTTGTTGACCTCCACGTGCCCGTTCAGTCTATCAACACCATTCTCAGAACCATGCCAAGCTTGACAACAAAACAATTCCCAAAAGGCGCAACCTATCGTTCCCATGTATTGCATATAACAACCAAGAATAGAACAAGAGATGTTAGTGGTTCCAAGCAGATACCCATGCATTTGTTTATCGTCTCCTTAAAATGCAAATTAAATGTCTGCATCTACAATTATTTCTACTTGTAATGTTATGTTGTCAAGCTGAAAACACGCTTGCTTCTTAAGCTTGATAAATTTGTAGCTTGAATAATAGAAGCACACTCATGAACTAAAACTTGTATTCGAGTTGAAGAGAGCTGAAGTCGCATGATTTATAGCAACCGCTTGTAGTTTCTATTATTACAAAATTTCACCAAACTATATTTAACTAATTTAAAGATATTGCAAAATGAAGAGATAACAGTGCAAATTTGGACTTAATTTGAATTCCATATAATGATTTTTATTAAACTAGTCCGGCAATGGTTGGTGATGCTCCATTTGTATGTTAATCAAGAGAATTATTAATGGGCTTTCAAAATTCATATATTGTGTAGCCCTGCCTCGGAGAACATATCAACACGAATCTCCAAAGAATCCAACGGAATCAGAAGACGTGATATGGCAAGATAGGACCCACTAGGAAAGCAACTCATGCGGGACCCGAGCAACCAACCATGAATCCTAGGTCAGGTAACTTAGGTTGGCGTCAATGGACCCCAAGACATAAACCAACCAGCAGTAAAAGCCAAGCAACCGAAGCAGCTACAACCCTCTTAGAGCTCTAGTTAACGATGATATACCCTCTCATTGGACAATTTTCCTGGCAGGCAATTCTATACCATCCGCCCGACTTTGCAGGATTAGCTGACCGAAAACACCTGCGTTGTTACCAATTGTATAACCCTACTTGAACAGTCAGCTACCATGGTCAGCCACCTCATCCTAGTCATCCAACTCACGAGAAAAAGAACCCCAGAAAGTTCATGTGCTCTACCAAGGCAAAATATCCTTAACAACTTGAACAGTTCCTACTAAAGTAGGAATATCAGTGTAATTTTGTGTACCACATCTCTTATGTCTATTTAAAAAAGACCATTCTACGAATAAAATATTAAAAATCTTTGCTCAGAATATCATTTAAGATCAATATACTTGCTCAGCTACTATTCACTATTATTCATTAGCGTACACTTATTCCCTCACTCCCTCTCTCTCTCTCATTGTCTCTTTAGTTCTATGCTTTATTTTGGGTGGTCCAACGGGAAAGATTTGAATTCAACATCGGTGAGCATGGAGTCATGACAACTAGAGGAAAAGCACAACACGAAGAAGAAACTCATACGGGAGACTTGGAAAATATGGACTGGACTAGGGAATTCAGAATAAGATTCAAAAGTTAAGAAACCAAATGCTAGGTTAGGTGGCAGATTTTACCCGATTAGTGTTTGGAGGTAGAGTGCAAGTTTACCGGGGGCGTAACACTTAGGCAGAAGAGTTTGAACCCCAAGGCTACCAAGCAGCTCAATGGTTAGAGAGATTCAAACTCTTAGTTATTTTTGGTGGCTCTCTCCATGAAGGTAGTGACAAGATTCACACCTAGAAAAAGATAAAGCCTAGTGATACACCTAAAAAAATATATAGTATTTTTGTACACATTTTTATACATATTTTTGAGATATTGCGCTATAATGAAAGGTATTTATGTGTTTTTCTTGTTGGTACAATCAAATGGATGGAAAATGCTAAAAGGAATGAAAAAGGGTCAAATTTGGAGAAAAAATGAAGAAAGAAGCAAAAATGAACTAGGGCGCCTAAGCGACAGAGAATCCGCGCCTAAGCATTACGTACTTCGTGCTTAAGCGTCAAAGTTACCCTCCTTGAACAGCCAGCTACCATCGTCATCCACCTCATCCTAGCCATACAACTCACGAGAAAAAGAACCCCAGAAAGTTCATGTGCTCTACCAAGGCAAAATATCCTTAACAACTTGAACAGTTCCTACTAAAGTAGGAATATCAGTGTAATTTTGTGTACCACATCTCTTATGTCTATTTAAAAAAGACCATTCTACGAATAAAATATTAAAAATCTTTGCTCAGAATATCATTTAAGATCAATATACTTGCTCAGCTACTATTCACTATTATTCATTAGCGTACACTTATTCCCTCACTCCCTCTCTCTCTCTCATTGTCTCTTTAGTTCTATGCTTTATTTTGGGTGGTCCAACGGGAAAGATTTGAATTCAACATCGGTGAGCATGGAGTCATGACAACTAGAGGAAAAGCACAACACGAAGAAGAAACTCATACGGGAGACTTGGAAAATATGGACTGGACTAGGGAATTCAGAATAAGATTCAAAAGTTAAGAAACCAAATGCTAGGTTAGGTGGCAGATTTTACCCGATTAGTGTTTGGAGGTAGAGTGCAAGTTTACCGGGGGCGTAACACTTAGGCAGAAGAGTTTGAACCCCAAGGCTACCAAGCAGCTCAATGGTTAGAGAGATTCAAACTCTTAGTTATTTTTGGTGGCTCTCTCCATGAAGGTAGTGACAAGATTCACACCTAGAAAAAGATAAAGCCTAGTGATACACCTAAAAAAATATATAGTATTTTTGTACACATTTTTATACATATTTTTGAGATATTGCGCTATAATGAAAGGTATTTATGTGTTTTTCTTGTTGGTACAATCAAATGGATGGAAAATGCTAAAAGGAATGAAAAAGGGTCAAATTTGGAGAAAAAATGAAGAAAGAAGCAAAAATGAACTAGGGCGCCTAAGCGACAGAGAATCCGCGCCTAAGCATTACGTACTTCGTGCTTAAGCGTCAAAGTTAGTTACTTGAAGAAATATTAATTGGAGCGGAATTTTGAAGAGGTGTCTGAAGCAACCCTTGTTAAAAATGCAAGAAATAGTCCATGGATACAAAAAATCATTCAATTGGCTTTTGAGGAAATGGAGACTCCTTTTCGAAGAGACACCAAGACACCCCTTGGATTTTTATAAGAAAAGACAGATTTTTCCAAAAGAAGAGGCCAGCAACCAACCACCAAAATTTACGACATCCGTCACCACTGCCGCCGGCCACCTTTACTTTATTCTTATTTTATTTTGAGTGTTATTTTGTATTGTGAGAGAAGAAAGAGAATTCAAAGGAACTTCAAGACATTTGGTGGAGAGAACTTGAGATAAGTGTTTATCTTTCTGATTACACTTGGTTTTTAATTTAGATTTCTTGTTTATGTGCATGATTTCTACTTTTAAACTCATGTGTGGTTGTGTTTGCTCCATGGATTCTGAGTAGTTTTCTTTAACTTTTTCCTTAAAATGATAAATGATTAATTTTTTAAAGGAAGTTCTGTGAAGTATTAGACTTCAATGTTGGAAGAAGTTGTGATGATTCAAGATTTTGCACTTCATTTACTTCTTGATTTGGCCAATTAAGATGTTAAAACCTGTTGTAAAAATATGTAAGATTTGAGATGGTATTATCTCAGTCAACAAATAGTTGGAATCACATATTGGTTTCCTGAATGAGAATATAGTTCATGGGGTTGAGTGCAAATAAATAGGGAAATATATCTTCAATGGTGTAGAATTAGAGACTTTAGAGTGGCAGGCTAAAGCCCGCAATTTGATTTATAGTTTTAGGTTTTGATATAGCGATGTTAGCCCCCAGGTGGAGGGAGAAGAGGGAACTCTACAGTGAGAGCTAGTATCTTCCCTGTCTAGCCGGTCTTCAAGACTATTCAAACTTTAGATTAACCAATATTCTTTAAGGCATCTCTAGTAAGTGTAAATAATATTATTGTTCCTATTTGGCACAATACATTTAGCATACTTCCACTCTATGGCATTCTATTTGATGTGAGGTTGAGCCTCGCGCGTAGATGTAGCGGCTCTCATTTCAATTACATGGACATCCATGAAATCTTCCTCCAAGTAATCGTTGCAATCAAAATTTTCATCGTCGTTATCAACAGAAACTCCTTGTTCTCAAGCTAACTCAGAAATCTCGATCTTGAGTTTCTCAACTTTCTCTTCAATTCTCAACTTTCCTCAACTTTCTCTTCAATTATTGATTCTTTGATCGCTTTAAGATCTGGAGGACCCTGATGGACATCCTCTACTTGTTTCTCCATCTTGTTGGCTATTGTTGCGATGATGTCAGATATTTTAGACTTTGGTTTCATTCCCTGTCCTTGTCCCGCGAGCTCACTGGACTATATCGGTGCAGCAACCTTGGGTACCCATACCTTTTTTCTATTTTGACGATGATGTCTCAGGACAGAGTGTCTTAGTTGAAACATCAATAAGTCGAGGGAAAGTATGCTCCCCGTAGTGTAGACCGGCTATAGTGTCAGGTAATCGTCTTATCTATGTCATTGGGATTGTAGGAATATCTCTATAATGGGTGATGGGTAAGATTTTCAAACCCAGTCTTGACTTAACCAGTCGACGGCCTGTGGTCCTGGTGGCAGTATAAGTGGTAGTAATTACTGCGGTATCAACTCTGTTCCTTAAACAAAACCAAATGGGGATGCAAGTAGGTGGCACTTCAGTTTACTTGTGGGACTATCTGGCAGACTTGACGCCCTTCAAAATTTCCTTCTTCATGCGAGGGGAAATTGCATCTCCCACGGGTTTAAGTAACTCGCTAACTGAACATCCTTCTTTGACGGCTAGCTTTTTGAAAACTGCACTAACTCAAGTGATATGAGTGAACTTATTTCTCTCCTCACCATGTCCATGAAGTGGTGGTAATGCGGCAGTGATTTTTCGGATACTCTCATATCCATCGGTATCCGTCAGAGGATAGAATCTACTCCCTTGTAAGAGTGGATAAATTTCCGGTAATCCCTCTTCATCTTGATGAGGCTCCTCCTCAACAGGTGTCTTTTAAGGAGCCTGGGCTTTGATGGCCCTCCGAATCCTTCTGTTATGGTTCCTTTTTTGGGTTTGAGTCAATGCTATGGCGGATGTCGTGACGGAAAGTCTTGAAGGCAATTCAGGCTGAATTTTGCAGACGGTTCCTGCATTTCCGGTGCGGCGATCTTCATTACCAAAAATGGGGCTTTCCCGAGGAGGACCTCGAGATCTTCAAATCTGGCTTAAATTTTGATGGTAGGAGTGAGGTTACGGGCTTTGTGGCTCGTTGGCAGGTTACAGGAAAAGGTCAGCGTTGGGTAGACCATTACAGTAGGCTTGACTTGAAAACAAAAAGGTTCAGGATTAGCTATATGGCCAAAACCTCGTAATCTTTAGTGCAAGCACTAAAAGTAGATGTTGATCTGTAGACCAGGAGGGTCTTAATTTATGGGTATTTTAAAAGAAAAAACAAGAGGTGTAAAATTTAATTAATATAAGAAAATTTTAAAGTGCGCGCAGCACAACACGATTTGGTTTAATTTGCAAAATAGCAAATCAAATTTGGAAGGGAGATGTGAAGTTATTTAAGACCCAGTGTGGGACCCATTTAGTGGCAGACAATGCCCAGGTGAAACTAGTCCACCAACACACCTATTGGGGGTCCGACCCCACATGAAAATTTAAAGGGTCCTTAATGGCCTTCTGAACCCCTCTGTTCAAAGATGGTTGAACAGTTAGTCCTAAAGTCCAAGGAGTTAATCGTACTTTCCGAAGACAAAAATGGGTAAAGTATGCCAACAGAAGAAAAGTAATTGGTTCCAAGAGGGACATGGACAGATTATCGATGTGTGAAGATAATATTTCTTGATTTGAATGGAGAGAAAAGCTTGTCGCCAGTGGAGTCGCCAGAAGCTGTCAACGCTATTTTTGGTTGGGGTAGTTGCCCATAAGAAGCTTCCAGTCACCGGAATCGAAATCCCGTGGCTCGCTTCGGAAGGCCGTTGTAATATATATATA
>NW_018165036.1:766118-766592 GCF_001263595.1 Phalaenopsis equestris | reverse complement strand
ATATATATATATATATATATATAGTTTATATTTTCATAGTTTAAATGAAAGAGCGTTGTACCTCAAATTTTGTATCTATCCCAAAGGATATACACAAGACTTGAGGATGAGGTTTGATCAAATAAACTAAGGAATATATGACTTCCGTTTGGTCTGCAAAACCTTTGTATTTGTCGACAAGTTCCTCTATTTAATATAAAGAATTAATTAGGATTTATATTAAGCTAGATTGAGACATGTTTCTTATAAGGGCAAGCCCCTATAGTTGATTACATCTTAAATGAGCAAAGTCACCTAAGAAGACTCTCGATAAAAATCAAGAAATATTATATTCAAGGAGTTTCAAAGGGTAGGACTTTTCAATGAGATCGGACGTAGTGGTGTGAAAGGGGATTGGTTCAAATTTGGAACATTTGGTTGTAGAGTCCAAAGGAGGAAGAACTAAGGGATGTCATGGATCTAGTGGAGAGAACC
>NW_018165036.1:744077-765999 GCF_001263595.1 Phalaenopsis equestris | reverse complement strand
ATCACACAAATAGCCTAGAAGATATGAGGATTTAGGTCGTGACAAACGACAACCTCGGAATCCTAAGACGAGTTAGGGCATATATTGTATAGCAGGGCTATACAAAGGCCTAAAGATAAGGTGAGGATTTATGTTGCACTATGCAGACAACCTTAAAATCCTATGGCTTTATTATTTATACCTAAGGAAGGAAGATTGGTTTAACTGAGGAAAACAGGTCTTGTTGTTGAAGATGACCGTGCTGCCCACCATGCTAGCTCCAAGCTCCCAGCCTCGACGAGTTTGAGTTTTCTAGTGTGTCAAGTTATGATGTCAAATCAAGTGGCCCTATGTTTGAAGTTCTTTAAATTTTATGGGGGAATGTTAAAGTTGATTAGAGAGACACAGGTTAGGATCCTACGGTTCCCTCGTTCTAGCACCAATATTTTCTATTGGATTCACTAAGTCCAAATGAACTTACTAAACTCAACTTAATGAGTTCCATAATTTCATTTAGACCCTGAAAAGTCCTCCGAGGGATCCCCGATCATCCGATAGAGACATCTTAATTTAGTTGAAGTTATGGTTTGGTGTGATGTTTATGATTAAATTTTGAGTTGTTTTATATTTTGAATGGTGTGGCGGTGAATTTTATCTTGGTTGATTTTAGTTTTAGTTTTAGTTTTGGTTTTGGTTTTGCTTTTGTGGCTATTCTAGCAGTTTTAGTTTTCATGCAGGGTAACATTTTAGAATGCAAATTTGTAGGTATTAAAAGTACAAGAAAGTATAAGAAAGACAACGCTAAAGAAAGACAACGCTAACAACGCTAAAAATTGTAAAAGCGTACTTGGCGAGTCTTCTCGTTCCACCACCTGAAACTTAAAAGGCATGTTAAGGCAGTTTACATGAAACAGGGGAGTAAAATTTTGGCGAGCTACCTAACCCTAGGTCATATCTTGGCGAGTCCTTATTAATTTGATTAAGGATGATGTTTGTCAAGCAAGACATATTAAGCGTAGTAGCTCTTTGAGGTATCCAACCAGTTAAGTGGAAGAAGCAAGTCCATGCTTCCCTCTTATCACCTGGTGAAAAGCCTCGAGCACATTTAAGCTTATTATGTTGCTTAATAATTCATCCTGTGAACACCCTAATATTCAATGAACATTGATGTATCAATTATCCCTAAGAGTAAGGTAATTATCATTTGTAATTTAATTTTGAATATTATGTGGGTGAAGACCCTTAAAGAGACAAGTTAGTGTTATTGGAACACTTAGCCAAATTTTGGTCCTAATTGGGCTTGTAGTGTTTAAAAGATGTTTTAATTTTCAATGATGTTTACTTTGCTAATCCTTATTTAAATGAAAATTGATTTAGCTTAAGTCACTACTAAGCCCTTAAGACATAGGTGAGTATCTTAATCAGTTTTGAAAAGGTAAAACTTTAGGTGGTCATGATTCATTATTTGAATTTTATTTGAAGATGAAATAGGGGTATTAAATTAGTGAGTTACTATCACCCAAAATCGTACCCTAAATCTAGGATCATTTGATTTTAATAAACTTCCAAATTTATGTAATTTAAGGAAATTACAAATTTATCCTTTTTAATTAGGACAAGTGAGGTTGGTTTCTACCAGTTGACCTCTTGTGTTTCAAACATCCAAATATGTCAATTAGAATCAAAGATTTCCCATTTCCCTTCCTGAAATTAGGCATAAATGTTAATTAAGGCTAAATTTCCAAAATTATATATTTGCCCCTAAGGCTCTAATACTTCATAATTCATCAAATTCAATTCAAATAAATTTGAAATTTTTATCCTACCTCATTCATAGGTTAATTAAAACATCAGAGAAGAAAATTTGATTTTTCATATTTTAAATTAATTTCTATAATTATTTTTATGCAAAAATAAGATTTTTTAAAGAAAATCCCTAACTTGACCAAGGTAAATCCTAAATCCTTGAAATTATTATTGAAGGTAGGCTTGGACTAGAGAAGCCTTTGGACCAAAGTTCATGATTTTTTTATTTTTATTTATATTTTAAAACTTATTTTAAGTTCTGGGGTATTTATTAAATATAAAATATTTAAAATTGGGAAAATTAAGTTTTAAATTTTTGAAAAATCTTCCTGAGGTCAAAGAACCTAGATGAGAAAATTTTATATTTTTCTAAGTTTTATTTGATTTATTGGAATTATTTTTAGTGAAAGCCCATTTTAGACTTTAAAAACTATTTTTAAGCTTTAAAATTCAATATCTTTATTATAAAATCAAGAAAAATATTTCAATTTTTCCTAAATGCTTAGAAAAAAAATTAGAATATTTCCATGAATTTTATTATTTTTGTGATTTTTATGGATTTTTAATTATTTTAAATATTTAAAAATAGGCTAAAAATAAAGTTTTTATTTTAAACTCCATTTTATTTTTAGAAAATAACCTTGATCACAAAGAACTAAAAAATAGGTTTTTATAAATTTTTGAGTTATATTTTGATTTTTAAAAATCATTTAAGTGCTAAAATAATATTTATCTTTAAAAATCAACTTAAGCTACCAAATGAACTCAAAATACTTTGAAATTTTTATGGTGAGTTCTGTGGATCCTAAATAACAGTGGAGATTAAAAATCAAGTTATTTTGATGTTCTGCTCAAACTCCTTCGTCCATCTGATATACACGCGATCGGACGGCTCCCCTTCATCGTCCCCGATAGAGTGATCCCGTGACCGTCCACACTAAAACCCTAAGATCTCGGCCTAGACTCAACTAAATCACTTTAGGTTTGATCCTATGGACTTCTCTAAGTGAGACAGACACATCCATACGGTAATCATGCAATTAAATTAAGAATAATCAAATGGAGAATCAAAATAGGCTCAAGAGGAAGAGAAGTTTTATACCTTGGCTGAAAAAAGGGAAGCATCGATCAGAGAGTCTCGACACATTTGTTGGGGTCCAAGGAGGCTAGGGATTGATCCTTTAGTCTTGGTGAAATGCCTAGACCAAAAGTCGACCAAGGCCGATTTCAGGTGTTGGTCTAGAGCTATGGTAGGGGCTCTGTGGAAAGGGAATTTGATGGGGCTTTTGTTCCTTTCAATGTTGTGAAGGTGTGTGTCGTGAAGTTGTGTGTCAGTTTAATTTGAGTTTGGTGGAGTGTAGAGGTGTAAATAGCTTTGTCCTGTCTCCGGCAAGGTTATGAGCTCAAAAATTGGGCTCCGGCAAGGGGATTCAAGGCAATGTGGTGGTTGGATTGCACTGAGGAGGCCTCAGAGAAGTTCTGTGAGAAGTTTGGAGGGCTCTCTCTAAAATTTTTTTCATATCTACCTCCATGGCCATGGATGGGAGCTTTTATAAAAAAATGTCCTTAGGCTTGCTACCATGGCCAATTGGGGGGTGAAATGTGTTTCTTAGGTGGAGGGCAGAGAGGCTCTAAGCTTTAATTTGGATGATGTGGCCTATAGGTTTGAATTGGGTTTAATCCCATGGGGGTGCCTCTCTATTTGGCCATTTTTCGGCCACTAGGATTTCGGCCGCTAGGATGGCCGGCCGGCCATGGGGAGGTGGCTAGGAGCTCAGGGAACCCTGTGGAATATGTCACAGTAATTTAATGCAATGAGGTATTATTTTGGCAAAGATATCCTAAGCTTAAGCAAATATGGAATAAAATCCCTTAATTTAGGGGACCTTTGGTCCATGGCTTAGTTTAGGTGGTTTCATGGGGTTTAGGCTGGTCACTAGGGTCCAACTATTGGCTGTGGAGTCATTAATTTGGTGACTTTGGAGTAGTTAGACCATCTTTAGTACATGGGTTCAAGTCATAAAATCTTGGGTTTTGGCTAGGCTAGCCATGTTAATTGACCCAATTTATTGATCAACATTGTGTAGATGATTTTTATGAAGATTTTTGGTGAAGGTTTGAAGTGATTTTGAGTTCAATTGGTGGGTTAATTTGAAGAATTTTTGAAATTTGGTCAATTTGGGCTTGTTGGGTTAGACATGGGTCTAGGTTGAGCTAGCCTTGGGCTAAGTCCAAATTGAATGGTCCAAATGATCAAGGGGTGTTTTCAAGATTTTTTATGAAGGAATAGAGTGAAAATTTTGGGGCTAAGGCCATCAATTTGGTGAGATTTTGAGACATGGCCAATTTGGGGCTTTTTGGACTTCGGTTGAAATCAAATGAAATTGAGACTTCAAAAATCCCAATTGAAGGTCAAGTTTGATGTTTAGGAATGTTATGAAGGGTTTACAATATAAATTGTGGCCTATTGAGTGGGCTATGGGTTCAATTTGGTGAGATTAGGTCATGTGCCCAAAATTAATGGTTTGACCTATATCAAAATTGGGCTCAAAGCGTGGGACAATTGGGCTTGGATTTAGTCTTATATTTGTCACATTAAGGGTAAATTTGAGTTTAGAATTGAAATTGGTGGAAATTTTTAGAATTGAAATTGGTAGTTTAGAATTGAAATTGGTGGAAATTGAGACCAATTAGATAGACATTTGAGGTAATTTGGGGAAAATATGGGCCTTTAAAGGGCAACTTGGGGGTTTTGATCAAAAGTGCTCAAATTGACCAAATTGGGTCATGTTGTAGTTAAGAAAAGTGAAATTGGGAATATTTGGGAGGTTTTGGGAATTTTTGGGGTTTTTTCTGGAATTTTTAGAATTTTGGGCTAATGAGGGGCATTTTGGTAATTTGGCCAATTTTGGTGATTTTGGGTAGTTTGAGTGTTTTCAAGGTGTTTGAAATGATTTTTGAACCAATTTTGGTATTTTGGGTAAATTTGAGAATTTTAGCCAAATTTGGGGTCCCAAGGGTATCTAGGTAATTTAGGGGAGTTTAGGGGCAAAAGGCTAGGTTGGGTATGTATGTTGGTAGAGTTGGAGTGCCAACCACCGTCAATAAGCCATGGACCAATGGAAACCCCATTTTGGGTCCTCTATGTAGTTGTCTTAGCTAAACCCTAGCCTAGAGCTAGTGGGTTTAAGGGACCACCTACATGAGTCTCCCAAAAGTATCAAGGGACCAAAGCCTAAAAGTTTAAGTTTAGGATTGTGAGTGATTGTGAGTGCAGGTAGGTACCTTAAGCCCTAGACCAACACCCAGGGTCAACCCTAAGGTCCAGCAGTCCTAAGGGTGACTCATCTTTAGTTCCCCCATAATGACCCCACCCACTAAGTGTTGGAGGTTAGGATCAATGGATCAATATGAGTTAGGATCAATATGAGGAACTTCAAGTTGAGTAAAGAAGATGGTAGAATTTCTAATGGTGAGGATTCCTTGTCTAGTTTTCTAAGAATAGTAATTAGAAAATTCCTATGGCTAGACCTTAGGCTACTAAAGAGAAAAAAACTAAACCTCAAACAAAAGTGAGGTCAACAGATAGTTAATCAAATAAACTAAAAAATATATGACATCCATTTGGTCTATAAAACCATTTTATTATAAGCTAACAAGTTCTCCTATTTAATATAAAAAATTAAATAGAATTTATATTAAGTTGGGTTCCAGAAATTTTCTTATAAAGGCAAGCCCTTATAGTTAATTACATCTTAGATAACTGAAGTCACCTAAGAAAACTCTCGATAAAAATCAGGGGATATTGTCTTCAAGAATTTCAAAATATACAACTTTTCAAAAGATCAGACAAAGAGGTGTGAAATGTGAATGTTTTAAATTTGAAACATTTTTTTTTGAATCCAAAGGAAGAAGAACTAGGAGATGTCACATATCCTAAAAAGAACCTCGATAACATCCCAAGCTATACTACTATTTGACTTCAAATTACAGAATAAATATTTAAATGTTTCATCTTGCCAATTTTATTGATTAAGGTTTACATCATATGAGATGATCACACAAATAACCTGAAAGATATGAGGACTTAGGTCGTACCGAACGACAGCCTAGAAATCTTAAAACAGATTAGGGCTTAAATTGTATAGCAGGGTTATAAAAAGGCCTAAAGATAAGTTGAGGATTTATATCGCACTAGGAAGACAACCTCAAAATCTTTTGGCTCGGTTGTTTAACTCTAAGGAATGGTCTAGCTGGTGTAGACTTGTTTTGTTGTTTAAGATGGTCGCGTTGCCCACAATTCTAGCTCTAAGCTTCTTGTTGGGGTATGTTTAAGTTTAGAAGTGTCAAATTGTAAAGATTGAGAGAAGTATCATGTTTAGGGGTCAAGTTTTCTCATGTGTCAAGTTATGATGTCAAATTAAGTTTTTCCTGAAGTTATGGTTATTTAAATATTATGGTGGATATTAAAGTTGATTAGAGCGACACCGGCTAGGATCCCACGATTCCCTTATTTTGGTATCACTATTTTCTTTTGAATTTACTTAGCTTAAATGAGTTGTGAAACCCATTTAAACTGGAGAGATCTTGTTACCAACTGTGGGTTACCTCCTCCGAGTGACTCCCGTAAATTTAAAAGGGCTTTTCAAGTTTAGTGACATTTCAAAAGAATTAATGGTTACCTTTGAAACAATTAAATGTTTTTTTTAATTTTGATTAATTTTTGAAAAAAAGTTTTTTTGGTTTTGCAAGTGAAACAAGGAACTCATCCAAGTATTTTATAATATTTGCAGAAAGTAAACTGACAAAAATTAACACTATAAAAGTGTACCTGACATCTTCCAGCATTCCAATTGAAATGTTAGTCTTTTGCAACATTTATATAATCTTGCAAAAATTTAAATAAATTGTAAGAGTAGATGAAGGTGTATCTAACAGACTCCAAACTATGATTTATTGAGTCTCGAAAGATCTTAATGGATGATTTTAGAAAAAAATATAGCAAGTTCAATTTGTCCTTCAAAATATTCAAGAGATTATAAAGTGTTCAGAGAATGACCCTGAATTGCTTTAAAGGTCCCTTAAAATATTTGAGTTCATTTTTAACTTATCATATTGCTCTACTAATCATCCCGGGTCAAATTAAAATTACTCCATTACTCGGTAAACTTTGACATTTCAATTATCCCGAGAACAGGGTACCCAATTAATCAGTTGATATTTTACTTAAAATTTATGTAGGTGAATGCCCGTAAGGCAAGTATTAGTCATTAAAGACCTTTGTACCCACCACTAAAGCTAGGCTTGTAGTGCTAATTATCAACCATGTTGTCTTTTAAATCCCATCAAATGAATTAAATAGCAAACTTAGATCACTACCAAGCCCTTTAAATCTAATAGGAGAAAGATTAGAAAATATTCAAATTTTATTTTAGGTGATATAGATTCTGATTAAAAGATGTTAGATCATCATTAATTGTGGACTTAATCATAAGTGAAGGATCATCTGCTTAGTTGAAGCCCATCACTTGGAAATCATTTGATTTTGATTAACTTCCAAATCTGATAATTTAGAAAATTCATAATTTTATTCATACTATGGAAAAGGTGGCAAGTTGGTTTCTACCTTTTACCCATTATGTTTCAATCATCCAAACATGTTAATTAGGATCAAAATTACCCCTTTCCCTTTGGTTAATCATAAATTTTGATTAAGGAACCAAAAGCCTAAAATGACCACTTTACCCTTAGGGCTCTTCACCTCATAACTTGAAGCATAATTCAAGTGACTTAAGAGATTTTAGAATACTTTATCTATAGAGTAATTAAAACATCAAAGGAGAAAATTGTGGTTTTTTAAATTTATATTTAATTTAAATAATTATTTTAACCTAAAAAATATGATTTTCAAAGTTAATTTATTTAATCAATCAAAATAATATTTTTGGTTTATGAGAAAAGTATCAGAGATTCCCTTAGGTTAGAGAAAACACTTAGGCAAAATGCTATGATTTTCTAAATTAAGTTTTAATTTACTTTTATAATTATTCATTGGTTTTTAATGATTTAATTAAATGGAAAAATATGTTTTAATTACCAAAAAAATTTTTTACATATTTATTAAACCTCCCTAAGTCCAGAGAGCTCAAAGAAACAAATTTTATTTTTCTATGATTTTTAATTTATTTATTGTAAATATTTTAATGAGGAAATAAGGGAAATACATTATTAAGCCTTTGGAAATTTATTTTTTACTTAGAAAACTTAGGGAAAATATTTTAATGAGTTCCAAGTGATTAGGAAACCATTAGGAATATTTTCAAATATTTTTGTATTTTTGGAAAATTTTAATTATTTTTAATTCAAAATAAAGCTAAAAAATCAAGTATTTTATCAAAAATTATTTTTGCTTTTCCTAAGTGCTCCTAATCACAAGAAACTCAGATAACTACTTTTCTTAATTTTCCTAAGTGTATTTAATTTAATATAATTATTTTTGTAGAAAATTTAATATTTCTTAAAAGATCAACTTTAGTGCTGAACTTATTCAAATAATTCTCAAATTTTTACAGTAGGTTAAAATGATTTTTACACACAATGTGGAATTGATTTTCTTGATTTTTTATTAATATTTCATTTAAATAAATTAATACAAAATATACACATTTAATTAGTTATAGAAATTTACAAAATTATTTAAACCCTCGTAATATTTTTCCTAAGCTTTTCTGATCAAAGCAAACCTACTAAAATTTCACCCATAATTTTTCAAGTGGTATTTCAATTTATATAATTAAATTAAGCTAAAATAGCTATCTTAGCTTGAAAATTTAGAGAACATAGCCCCTATCATGAGGAACAAACCCTCAAAATTTCAAACCCCTCAAAATTTCAAACCAAAATTTCAAACCATGGTGAGCAATGCTTAACCATAATGAATTGAAATACACAGAGAGTATTTAATTAATTAAAACTCAAAGAGTTGTCAAATAACACTTATTTTTGGTCCACAATATTTTCCTTTATTTACTAAATAAGAGGGTATTTTTAATTTATCTTTATGATTTTTCTATGAAAAGACATGAATTTTTGAAGTTCTGACATTTAAATAAATCTAAAAATTCCATATTTTTCCACTTAAACACGTGGCGCCACCTCGACCTCAGCAGCTCTGAAGACTCCATGCGGGGCACTGGTATTCGATGTCGCTAGCCACGTAGCTGCCTCGTCAGCCCACCTTTTTGTTCCATCTACTCGACCAACATGATCTCAACCGTGCAAGAAATAAATGTGCGATCGGATGGCATCCGTTCATCGGCCCCAAGTGACCTAACCCGTAAACTGTTCACACTAAAACCTTAAGATCTCAAGCTAGACTCAACAAAATCACTTTAATTTTGCTCCTACACCTTTATCTACTCAATTCAAACATATATATACTGCATATATGGTATAAAATATAGTAAATACATATGGAGAATCAAATGAAGCTCAGTTTAGGGTTAAGGCTCAATAACTTTGTCTGAGTGGGGAGGCACCTCCAGATGAAGTCCTAGATTGTGGTGAATTGTCTGGGTATGATTTCGATCAAAGTGGATTTTAGGTGTTGATCAAAGTCTGTGTTAGGGGCTCTCTGTTATGGGGCTTTCATGGGGAATCAACTGCTCTTACTCGGAGGATGGTGAATGTATAGTTAATTAGAATTTGGTGGAGTGTGGAGCAGGGGTGAAATCTGTCCTAGTTTTCCCTAAATTTTGAACTCAAAATTGAGCTCTCACAGAGGAATTTAGAAGGGGAAAATGGTGGGCTTGATCTTAGGATTTCTTGGAGAGTGTCTGGAAATAATTGGGCAAAGCCTCACCAAGGAAATTAGCTTGCCTTATGTTTTAGCCATGGGAGAGGGGTTTAAAAAATGGCTTAGGGTGGCTTCCATGGCCAATTAGTGGGTCCAAAACAATGCTTATGTGGAGGGTTTAAAAGTGTAAAAGTCAATTGGAATTGGCCAACTGAGATGGGTGAGTTTGGTTTTTGGATAGAGGCATGGGGCTCTCTATTTGGGTGTTTTCTGGTGACTAGGTTGGCTGGCTAGAGCAGGGGAGGTGGTCAGGCATCCAGGTGAGCCAGGTGGGTTTAATTATGCTTAACTCCTAATGGTATGGCATGATGGCAAGTTTATTTTATTTTAGGCCTAAAAAAGCATAAGCTCCCTTAAGTCAAGGGACCATTGGTCCATGGCTCCCATAGGGTTGGCTAGGTGAGTCTAGCCTAGTAGAGGCTTTGGTTTGGTCAATTTGGCATGGCTTGGTCAATTTTGGTGCATGGGTTCAATTTGGGTCAAATTGGGTTGAAGTTGGATTTGGGTTGGGCTAGCCATGACATTGGACTCAATTGATTGATCAAGATGACATAGATGATTATCATAAAGAGTTTGGAAAATATTTGGAATGATTTTGAATTGATTTGAAGGATTTTGGCCATTTGACCAATTTGAGGATGTTGGGTTAAACTTGGGTTTAGGTTAAGCTAGAATTGGACTAAGTCTAAATTGAGGGTTCCAAATGGTCTAGGGGGATGTTATGAAGAGTTTTCAACATTAATTGGGTGTCAATTTTGGGATTTGAGCATTCAATTTTGACACATTTAGAGACATGGGTAAATTGGGGAAAATTTGGGGGTTTTGGATTTGGTTGAAATTGGGCTCAAAGTATGGGTCAATTGGGTTGGGATTTGGCCTGATATGAATTTGATTTTAGAATTTAAATTGGCAAAAATTGGTACCAAATTGGTGGACAATGGGGGTGAATTGGTGTACTTGGGCCTTTAAGGGAAATTTGGGGTTTTTGGTCAAAATTGGTCAAATTGATCAAATTGAGTTCAATTGAAGGATCCAAATTGATTTTGGGGACACTTGAAATGATTTTGAAGTTTTTGGGAAAGTTTGGGCCACAAAGGGTATTTTGGTAATTTTGCCAATTTTGGGAACTTTTGGGCAATTTGGGTGGTTACAAATGCTTTGAGAATATTTTTGAACAATTTGAGTATTTTAGGGGAAATTGGAAATTTTGGTCAAGCTTAGGGTTTGGGGGTGTTTTGGTAAATTAGGAAGATTTTGGGGGTAAAAGGCTAAGTTAGGTATCTTGGTGAAATTGAGGTGCCAACCACCCTATTTGAACTATGGACCAATTGAATCTCCATTTGGGACCTCTATGTACTGGTCTTATCTAAACCCTAGCCTAGGGCTAGTGGGCCTAGGGGACCATCTACTTGAGTCTGTCAAAAGATCAAGGGATCAAAGTTAACAAGTTTGGGTTTAGGGTTGTTTATTGGGTTTAGGGTTGTGAGTGGGGTGTAATGTGCAAGTGTGTGAGTGAGAGCAACCAAGACCACACCACCAGAGGGTTGACCCTAAGGCCAAGCAATCCTATGGGAACTCTCCTTGATATCCCCTATAGTGGTCCCACCTACTAAGCGCTAGAGGTTAGGATCAGTATATGGAACTTCAAGTTGAGCAAATAAGAGTTTAGAATTTCTAATGGCGATGGTTCCTTTCTAGTCCTATAGGAATAGTCAACAGGAAAGTCCTATGGCTAGACCCTATGCTACTAAAGAGGAAAAACTAGACCTCAACCAACAGTGAGGTCAACAATAACCTAACACAATTTATAAAGAAACCATGAATTAGCATTTCTCCCAATTGAGAATAAGGTTGGCCTCTTTACAGTGACTTAGCACCTTAGCTAGATGATACAAGCAAAAGTAAATTGAAGGGCCAAAAATTGAAAAATCATTCATAAAAACTTTTTATCCCCCACTAAATTAGGTAAAATAAAATTGACATCATGCACCGTTGAAATGTAGCATGTGTATTGCTTAACCCAAAGTGCATACTTCTAAAAGCAAAATCCTCATTAGGACTTGTGAGTCTTGTCTTGATCCTCCGGAGCAATGAGGATTTTGTGACACCAAGCAAACCCATAAAAAAAAGTGGAAATATTGGTGACAAGCTAGCCTATCCAACATCTGATCCAAAAAATGTAAAGAAAAATTATTTTTCCTGGTTCATATACATCACCCAGTGACATTTCTAGTTTGGATCAATTCATTTCATTAATTTACTGACACATTCACTCATCCTTTTCTTTGGTATGCAATTAATATGTCTAACTCAGGCACTATCTGATATGGGATAGACAATAATTCAATCTAGCCACTTCAAAATTTCTTTCTTTATAACTTCTTTCATAATAGGGCTTAATCTCCTTTGAGGATTTACTTTGAGTTTATGATTTTCTTCCATTAAGATCTTATGCATAAATGTAGAAGGGTTAATCCCCTTTAATTCTGCTAAGTTCAATACAAAAGCATTCTTAAAACTTCTTAGAACATTCATAAGTTATTCCTATTTTGAGCATTCTTAAGACTTCTTAGAACATTCATAAGTTGTTCCTATTTTGAATTAGTCAAATATGAGGATATAATAACTAATAATTTAGATGACTTCCCTAAATACAATTACTTTAAATATTTAGGAAGCACCTTCAACTTAAGTTTAGGGGGTTATTTAATAGAGGAACACGAGGTTTACAATTTTTTATTGTAACAAGTATTTTAAACCTCTCCCTAACTATTCTTAGGTTATCTTCAACCAATAAAGCAGATTCATCCTTAATGTCTGTCATTTCCTCCTTGATCAAAATCTGCTCTTGTGGTTTAACTTTACAACTCTTGAAATTGATGTCTTAATATTTTATCTATGAGATCCATCCTACTACATGAATCTTCATTACAATCAAAAGAAAATTTCATAGAGTTTAACACATTGAATGTTAACTCTTGATCATTTACTCTCATCTTTAACTCTCCCTTTTGCATGCCAATCATAGCATGGCCCGTGACTAGGAAAGTTCTACCTAGTATGATGGGGATCTAGTTATTTTCCTAAATATGTAATACGATAAAATCAACAGGAAAGATGAATTTGTCCACCTTCACTAAACCATCGTCTATAGCCCTCAAATAAGTGATCGATCGATCAAAAAGTTGAAAAGTTGTAGTGGTAGGGGTCCCCTCTCTTAATCTTAACCTCTTAAAAATAGAAAACGGCATAAGGTTAACACTGGCGTCCAAATCACATAAGGTCTTCCCATAGAACTTTTCTCCAATTTCACATGAAATATTGAAGCTCTCAGAATCCTTAAGCTTCTGAGGAAGTTTCTTCTTAATGATAGCATTGCACTCCTCACAGATTGCCACAGTCTCATAATCTC
The DNA here is from genome assembly GCF_001263595.1 of Phalaenopsis equestris. Classification (NCBI taxonomy): domain Eukaryota; kingdom Viridiplantae; phylum Streptophyta; class Magnoliopsida; order Asparagales; family Orchidaceae; genus Phalaenopsis; species Phalaenopsis equestris. The sequence goes on along the minus strand of NW_018165036.1, from coordinate 752,947 downwards.
CAAACTTCCTCTTCTTGTTGAGTATATCCTTCATAAACTTTACATAGTTGAACTCTGCTCCAGAGCTTTAACAAACAGGATATTAGTGGTCAGTTTCTTGAAAACTTTTAGGAACTATAAAAATTATTGTTCTATTTTTTTTATTTATTGAGTCTTTGAGGAAATGGTGGTGGTGTCTTTCTATGTTATTCTTATTGGGTGAGACTGGACTTACTAAATCCTTGGAAAGGTTTTCCACAGGTTGTCTCGGTTCCACATTCTCTTACTCCAGCTCAGAATCTTTCTGAACCACATCCTCCAATTCACTTCCCCTCCTTAACTTAACAGCTTTGACATGCTAACTATTATTGTCCTTAGGATTAATCTCAATGTAACTGAAAACAATTCCTTGGGGTCAACTGTTAAGTGAAGTAGCAATTTGACCCAGCTGGTTCTCTATATTCCTAATAGATGCACCATGGCTTTATGAAGGACTCCCAATTTGTAACCCAATTTCTCTTAGACACGGCTTCTTCTCCTTAAATTATGGGTTAGAGTTGAATCATATAGGATAAGAAGGTCTCTAATTCAAACTACCCTGATTGTTCTAATACCCATAATGATTTTGTTGACTACTATTATCCCCATTATTGGTTTCCCACACCTTGATTGTTATTCCAATTAAAGTTTGGGTGATTCTTCCAACTGTAATTGTAATAGTTAGAATAAGGTCGTCCTATTGCTAATTGCATTTAGAGTCTCAAATGATGAGTTGTTAGCATCAACCAGTTGTGCTAATGAATTTTCTTGAATGAATTGGGATCTTGAAGTTGTTTCATCCTAAACTGATATAATCTTCTAGAAATCATAGCTACCTGAGAAGTTAAAATTGAAAACATGTCCTTATTAGGTACACTTACTTCCTTTCCAGGGTTCATGTTTTCATAAGACCATTGGAAGTTTTTTGGTAACCATCTCTTCAATCAGAGAATAGGATTCATCAAATGGTTTTAACATAAGTGACTCACCAGTGGCGACATCTATAACAGACCTAAGAGATCTTGCTACACCATTATAAAAATTCTGAATTATCAGTGCATGATGGGGGCATTTTCTAAGTAGTTCCTTGAATCATTCCCAAGCTTCATATATTGAATCAACTTTTAATTCACAAAATGAAGTGACATCATTCCTTAATTTAATCATTTTTTAAGATGGTAAATACTCAGCTAAGAAGTTCTGGGTTAAGTTAACTCAACATCCTAATTGATTTAGGTGCTAATGAATTTAACCATACTTTAACTTTGTCCCTCAAGGAGAAAGGAAAAATCATAAGCCTAACAATGTCATTGGATACACTGTTATAGTGAAATAGAGTATAAGTTCTAAGAAACTAGCTAAGTGTAAGTTAAGATCTTCTGTTGGGTTCCCCAAAACTAAATGTTCTACATCATTTAGATGATATCCGATTTCAGTTCAAATTTGATAGCTCTACAGTAGGGATCTGAATGCTTAAGTGAATTTCAACTACCATATTGTTAGCAAAGTCTCTTAATGGTCTACGTGCATCATAAATTTGTTCCTTGGGTTGGTTCCTAAATTTCTAGGTTGTTATGTAGGTTAATACACCTAAAAAATGTGCAATTTTTCAAATTCTTTTAATGCTTATATCTGGTGATTTTCAATAATAATGCACTTTAAAAGAAGGTATTTTGTATATTTTTGGTTTTAGGTATATAAAATGGAGTTTTGGAGAAAAAGAAGCAAAAATGATGTAATTTGGAGCAAAAACAAGCAAGAAAGAAAATTGTCCTGACACATTTCGATATGTCTTTCTATGTTTAATATTTTTTACACTTCTTACACATTTTTTAATAAAATTACACTTTAAATAAATGTTGTTTTTATGTTTATTTTGTAGTTCTATCTGTTAGGAATGCAACACAACTGAAATGAGGTGAAACAAAGCTAAAACGGAGCCAAACGAAGCAAAATGGTGGAGCTGCGTACGGTGGGCACTGGCAGCGCCAGAGCCGATGCTAGCAGTGCTGAAGATCAGAAATATGACGATAAAATGGCACTGACAGCGCCCAAAACAACGTCGACAGTGCCTAGGACGGCGATGGATCAATTTTTGGCGGTTTTTTATGTTTTAGAAGGCTCCCAAGTTATTCAAACACCCTATGAAGCAATTCAATGGATCTAGACACTTGGATAAAGCTCTTGAATGAAGAGACATGTCTTTTGGATGAATAGATTTGTCTCTTGGAAAAAAAAGGAGGGAATTTGTGTCTCTTTAAAAAGGAGGGCTTGGCACCTCTCATTGGCATGCGTGTGTGTGTGTGTGATGGTGTGTGAGTGAGAAAATGTGGAGAATAATTATTGATCTTAGAATAGAAGTAGAAATGCAGATTTCTACCTTTTTGGAGAGATTGGTGAGGAGATTTTGAGAGAAATTGTAAGGGAATGTTCTAGCATTGCATGGATCAGCGGGAGACTTTGTGGAGAGATTTTCATCTTTCCTTCAAGGATAAAAAGCTAAGTATTGTGTTCTTCATTATCTTATGATTTTGTAAACACTTATCTAGTGGATTTGCTTTGATGTAATAAAGGTTTTCATTGTGTTTTCTTCATGCTTTGTGATGTGTTTCTCTTACTCTTTCTTATTCTTAGGAAATAGTGGCATGAGAGCATTATACCATTATTTTCCTTTTACTTTCCTTTTACAATGAGTAGGATTCATGTTTTGGATTTTGGGATGCATGTTTGAAGAAGTTTTAATTATAAATGTGATGATTTTTACTTGCACTTCATTTACATTACAATAAAGGTCTGTTGTAGTGTTAAACTTTGTTGTAATTTCATTAAGACACAAATGGGTGGTGTAATTCTCAAAAAAGTGGAACCACATTTAAATTCCATGGATGGTGAAGTTCATGGGGGTTGGATAAAAATAAATAGGGAAACATACTTTGATGAGCGTAGAATTGGAAGTTTTAGGGTGACAGAGTAAAATCCTCAATTTTGTCTTAGTGTTTGAAGAACTAAAGCGAGAGTTAGCTTTCATGGGAAGGGAAGTGGGAGCTCTGGAGTGGGAGCCAGTATCCTCCTAGTCTAGCCACGGATTTAGGGACTAAACCTGAGATTAGCCAATGACTTTTTATAACACTGAATCAGGCTAGAGAATTAAAATTGCTCCTATTTGGCACATACAATATTTAATGTATCTCATTCCTTTATATATCCAACTCACTACATAAGAATAGTAGTTTTGAAAATCATAAAATTCTCCAAACCAATTCATCCAGAAAGGGTTATCTTTAGAATTTAATATTTACATTTAGGAATAGTTACTATACTTATATTTAAAATTTGCATTCAGGAGTAGTTGCTAGATAAAATACCATTTTAATCGACATTCCAAACTAAGGACTAATAGTAGTAAACTGGAATTTGACTAAGGACATCTTTCCTCGCTTCCTCGTGGGATTGATAATCGGGGCTTAATCAGAAAGTCCTATATTATTTGAGCGATACGTATACTTGTGTTTATATCATTATGACTATATAGAATACATAAAATTAAGCATATAAAAAAGTCACATCAAGTTTTTGGCGTCATTGCCGAGAAAGCTTTGGTAAGAACTTTAGGAGAATTTTAGTTGAAGTAATTAGGCTTAGACTTGGAAAATTGCAGTGTCGTGTTTTTTTGTGAAAAGTGTTTTTTTTTTGTTTGAAAAAGTGTTGTGAAAAAATTATTTGTGTAAAAAACAAGGTGTTTGTGAAAATGTTTTGTTGTGTTGAATATATCTTTTGTTTTATTCATTTAATTATTCATGTATTGTTTGTTGTGTTACGTATGCAAAATAAAGGATCCGCTAGACTTCTAAAGGATCTGCAAGGCATGTGCCTTATGATTCTGAGTTAGAAAAAAGAAAAAAAATTAAAAAATAGAAAATACTTGAAGAACTAGAAATGGAAATGAAAAACATTCAAAATAATAAAATAGAAAATCATCATAAATCTTTGAGGGATTATATAAATCCTATGATAGATGAAAGTCACTCAAGTATATAAACCCCTGTCGTAAAAGCTGACTCGTTTGAAATAAATCCAGATATTATCCAATTGGTGCAAAGCAATCAGTTTGATGGAAGTCCTTCGGAGGATCCCTATTTACACTTATCCAGTTTTCTAGAACTTTGTGCTACATTTCGTTATAATGGCATGTTCGGCGATGCTGTTAAACTAAGGTTTTTTCCTTTCTCACTAAGAGATAAGGCTAAAATGTGGTTATAATCATTAGCACCTGGCTTTATTAAAATTTGGGAAGAGTTAACTCAAAAATTCCTAGCTAAGTATTTTTCACCTTCAAGGACTACTAAACTTAGAAACGATATTATTTCATTTTGTCAGTATGAAAGGGAATCAATATACGAAGCATGAGAAAGATTTAAAGAACTATTAAGAAAGTGTCCACACCATGCTCTGCCCAATTGGTTAATCATTCAAACTTGTTATAATGGGTTAGTAGAATCCCTTAGGTTTATAATTGACACTGCCGCTAGTGGATCATTAATGTCAAAATCATTTGATGGAGCATATGCCTTAATTGAAGAAATGACTACAAATGATATTCAATGACCCTCTATAAGGGTAAATCCTAAAAATATAGCAGTGTTCATGATACAGATGCAATTACAATTCTTGCAGCTAAGGTTGTTGCAATATCAAGAAAGTTGAACCAATTTGGAATGAACCAGCCTCAATTTACTCCAGTAAGTGAGGAAAGTTCATTAGGGAATATGATTAGAAGTTCATTAGGGAATATGATTGATTCTAACTTATCATATGAGACTTTAAATACCATAAATAACTTGTATTCAAACTTTTACAACCTAGGTTGGAAGAACCATCCTAATTTTAACTGGTATCACACTACTTGGGGTGGAAACTAACAATGAAAAAATAATAATGCAAATCTTAATGGGAGTTAGAATAATCAGAGGAATACAAATTATAGACCTTCATCTTCACCGTACTCTAACAATGATCAACAATTTGAGGATAAGAAGTTGTCTACAGAAGAAGTGGTATTGCAAATGGGAAACCAGTTGCAAAGTCAAAATGCTGCGATTAGAAACATAGAGAATCAACTTGGACAAATTGTAATTCACTTTGCAATAGAACCCAAGGAACACTTTCTAGCAACACTGAGATTAACCCTAAAGAGAAAAATGATGAACAAATAGAAGAAGTCCAATTAAGAAGTAGAAGAAAGATAGAGGAAGTGGTCAGAAAAGAGAAAGGAGTTGTGAGAGAAACAAAGAAAAATAAAAGACCCGAAGAACATGTTTCTAAGAATCTGGAAAAATCAATATCTCCAACTAAAATCAATTTAAAAAGACCACCACCTCCATTTCCTCAAAGATTTAGACAACATGAGTTGGATAAAAAATTTTAAAGTTCATGGACATACTTAAGAAGTTAACGATAAATATTCCTTTCGCTGAAGCTTTGGAACAAATGTGAAGTTATGCAAAATTTATGAAGGAAATATTAAATAAGAAAAGGAAATTTGGGGAGTACGAGAATGTTGCACTAAGTGAGGAGTGCAGCGCTATATTTCAGAAAAAGCATACTGAGAAAATTAAGGATCCTTCTAGCTTAACAATTCCTTGTGTATTTGGAGAAAAATTATGTGAAAAAGCTTTATGTGATTTAGGATCGAACATAAATGTGATGCCTCTATCTATATTTAAAAGGTTGGGTTTAGCCAATATTTCTCCCACTACTATAACCCTTCAGTTAGCTGATCAAACTATCATTTATCCAAAAGGGGTTATAGAAGACGTGCTTATTAAAGTGGATAAATTTATCTTTCCTATGGATTTTATTGTATTAGATATGGAGGAAGATAAATAATATCTCATTATTTTGGGGAGACCTTTTCTTGTTACTGGACAAGCTATGATAGATGTGCAAAAAGGAAAGTTAACTATGAATATTAATGACCATAAAACCACTTTTGATGTTTTAAAGACTATGAAGTATCCAACTGAGAGAAAATAAGATTATTTTTGGATGGGTGAAATTGATTATCTGAGTAAAAACCATTTCCAAAAATGTTTTGAGAGTAAGTTAATAGATGAGATCGAAATGGACTTTCATGATGAGTCTAACTAAAATGTTAAAAATGTTATTTAAAGAAGATTGTATGTATGTTTAGGAGAGGTGTGAAATGATGGACGTTACCAAAAATAGTAGACCTTTAATTCCATCTATTGAAAAATCTCATGAACTTAAAATAAATATATCTCATACAATTTTAAAGCATACATATATAGAGAATTCATCTATACCACAAGTTTTTTTATCTTCATATTCGACTCAATCACAAGATGAACCTGAATTGAATGATAAAATCAATAAAAGATCTCCTATGAAAGAGTTATTCAAAGTCACTGAATGACATATTCTGTGGTATACAGAAAAAATGAATGAGATTCTGATGCTGGGGCAGATTATTAATGCAATTAAAAATTACCCCCCAGAGATTTTACGTAATGACCCTGAGATAAATTCTAAAGAAATGAATGATGAGCAATTTAAAATTATTAAACTGATATTTAAAAGAGAATTCGAGGATATGTTTTAAAAAAAACTTTGAGTTGAGAGATGAGGATAAGGATATTGAAAGACCAATGGAAGAAATTCTTGAAGAATAAGAAGATAACTACTTAGAAGAATTTGATCCAGAATCTGGATTATCTAAAGAGAATCTGATCCAAAATATGGGAGATCATGAAGTAGCTTATAAAGATCCATTTCTTATAAAATTTAAGGATGATATTAATATTAAAATTGAGAAAATTATTAGAAAAATATTGGATCTAAAAAAGAAATATGAGGAATAAGGATGTGAATCAATCTGAAAAGGAAGAGCTGAAAGAAAAATGTTAATTTGAGGACTTTGTAGGAATCCCTGAATCTGGAAAAGATTGGGCGATTAATCAAGGATTACTTAATTGGAATTTTGATCCAAGTTAAATCATTTGGCGGGCTAGCAACGTTAAACCAAGTGCTTTATGGGAGGTAACCCATAGTTATCAGTGTGGTTTGATTTAGTATGCTTAAGAGTCATGATTGTTAGTTTTGTATTGTGTTTTCTTTAGTCTTGATTGATCAGTTTGATTGATGATTGATATATGTTTGGATCATTAGTGGTTTGATTTGCTTTTTATGTGTCATGAGAGAGGTGATTTTTTAACTTCTTATTATGGTTAGACTTGTATGTTCTCTTGTAGTAGTTGGATTGACGAGTCCACTACAACTCGGGACTAACCCAGACTTGAGTTTTAGAAGAGACATTATGAATTTATCAGTTACAATTTCATCTCAATTTTATTACTTCCGACTTTGTTTTCATTTGATAGGTAGAAATAGCTAACCTATTTGATGAGTAACATGTGGATGAATTTACACTATCCTTATAACTATTAGAGGTGCTTAATTTAAAGGATTAGATGATGCCTGAGATTGGTGCCTAGGGGCCAATATATCAGGGATAATCTTATGTTTGGGATTAGAATCTATTAAATCATTTATAAGTACTCAATATATTTGTGTAGTGATTTTATTAGAAATTAGAAGTAGATTAGTGAGGTGTGATGAGTTAAAGGAATAATTGACCTCATTTATTATGTGTGTTTGTGTTTGTGTTACAATAATATACAGGATTTGAATAACATTTTTATATTCCATTGCTGATACATGTTATGCTAGTTAAAACTTTGTTTATTTAATTTCATTCTGGCATGTTTAGTTTAGATCTACTTTCTATTACATGTTTTTTATCCTGATAAATAATTGTAGATGTTTCTGATAGACATTTGTGGTAGATAGAATTTCTAAACTGTTTTTCTTCCTACTTATATTTTCTTGCACTAAATGTTGTACATGTTAAAAATCAAGTTTGGGGGTAGGAAGAAAAATAGATTTTAAAGCTAAGTATACTTCCTTTTAGTTTAGTATTATTGCAAGCATATTTTAGGCTAGATTTACATTCTCCTGTAGTCATTTTATTCTGATTATGATTGTATATGAATTTGATAGAATGTTGTAGTAGCTAGTAGATTCAATTACTTTTCCTTCCTTACTTTTCCTTCCTATACTTTTCCTTCCTACTACATTTTATGGAATTAACTGTAAAATATTTAAAAATGCAAGGTTGGGGGAAAAGAAAAATTTCCTTTGAAAAGAAGTAAACTAAATTTTATTTGTCCTTAATTAACTATATTTTTAAAATTAATGTAAGGCCTTGGAATTTGAGTTTAAATTTAAATGACTATATTTATGTTTGTAAATATTATGGTAAATTTAGGTAAAAGTTTTTAATAATGAAGATTAATTCTAAAGTTAAAGATATTTGATATGAAAGGATAAGATTATGCTTTTCTATTTAAAGTAAAGGAAATTGTATTTTTGAAGTATTAATAATTTTAGAGTTTCATGTAAGAAGAAAAGAATGAATTTTTATGAAAAAACATAAACTAATATGAATGTATAAAGTGAATAAAGGTAAGGAGTTTGGACTTTAAGAAGAGGATAGTGAAGTTCAAAATTATTAAAAGGCTATCCAGATATAGTAATCCTCACTTGAAAAAGAAAAAAAAAAGAAAAAAAAAAGAAGAGAAAAAGAAAAAGAAAAAAAAGGGGAGAAAAAGAAAGGGAAGGATGATACTTGGAGAAATCCTCCTATTCTGTGGCATGTAATTGTTTACCTGTAAAATGTCATAGCTTTGAAAAGGCTTTATTACATTTTCTAAACTTGTGTTGAATTATTAGTAGCATTACTAGTATAGTAGCATTATTAGTAAAATTTTCATGAA
>NW_018165036.1:710783-744039 GCF_001263595.1 Phalaenopsis equestris | reverse complement strand
TTGACAATTCTTCTTGAACTTCTTCTTGAACTGAATAAAAATTCAGAAATCTTAAAATTGATTACTAAGTATTCTTAGACTTAGAGTTTGAATCTAAGTTATTAAAGGTTTTTCTTAAATTTTACTATTTTATTAACTAAACTAAACTATAGAAGTTTATAAGTTAGTCTTTATCCTAAATCATATTTTTATGTAGTAAAAGGGTTACTTGAGGACAAGTAACATTTAAGTTTGGGGGATTTTGATACACCTAAAAAATGTGCAATTTTTCATATACTTTTAATATCTATATTTGGTGATTTTTAATGATAAAGCACTTTAAAGGAAGGTATTTTGTATATTTTTGGTTTCAGGTACAGAAAATGAAGTTTTGGAGAAAAAGAAGCAAAAATGATGTAATTTGGAGCAAAAACGAGCAAGAAAGAAAATTTTGTCCTGACACATTTTGATGTCTTTTCTATGCTTAATCTCTTTACATTTCTCACACAATTTTGGATGAAATTACACTTTAACTAAATGTTGTTTTTGTGCTTATTTTGTATGTCTATCTGTTAGGAACGCGACGCAATTGAAACGAGGCGAAACGTAGCTAAAATGGAGCCAAACAAAGCAAAATAATGGAGCTGCGTAGGGTGGGCGCCAGCAGCGCCAGAACCGGCGCCGGCGGCCCTGAAGAGCAGAAAAATGACGAGAAAACGACCGACAGCGCCCAAACGGCGCCGACAGCGCCCGGGACTGTCATGGATCGATTTTTGGTGGTTTTTGATGTTCTAGAAGGCTCCCAAGTGATTCAAACACCCTATGAAGCAATTCAATGAATCTAGACACTTGAATAAGTCTCTTGAATGAAGAGACATATCTTTTGGATGAATAGATTTGTCTCTTGGAAAAAAGGAGAGAAATTGTCTCTTTAAAAAGAGGGCTTGGCACCTCTCATGGGCAGGCATGTGTGTGTGTGTGAGGGTGTGTGTGAGTGAGAAAATGTGGAGAATGTTTATTGATCTTATAATATCTTAGAATATAAGTAGAAATATAGATTTCTACTTTGTTGGAGAGATTGGTGAGGGGATTTTGAGAGAATATGTAATGGAATGTTCTAGCATTGCATAGATCAGCGAGAGACTTTGTGGGAGAGATTTTCATCTTTCTTTTAAGTGAAAAAAATTAAGTATTGTGTTCTTCATTATCTTATGATTTTGTAAACACTTATCTAGTGGATTTTTTTTGATGTAATGAAGTTTTTCATTGTGTTTTTTTCCTGCTTTGTGATGTGTTTCTCTTACTCTTTCTTCTTCTTAGGAAATAGTGGCATGAGAAAATTATCCCATTATTTTCCTTTTACTTTTCTATTACAATGAGTAGGATTCATGTTTTGGATTTTAGGATGCATGCTTGAAGAAGTTTTTATTATAAATGTGATGGTTTTTACTTGCACTTCATTTACATTACAATAAAGGTCTGTTGTAGTGTTAAAATTTGTTGTAATTGCATTAAGTCACGAGAGGGCGGTGTAATTCTTAACAAAGTGAAACCACATTCAAATTCCATGGATAGCGAATTTCATGAGGGTTGAATGCAAATAAATAGGGAAATATACTTTTGATGGGCGTAGAATTGGAAATTTTAGGGTGACAGACTAAAATCCCCAATTCGGTCTTAGTGTTATAGAACTAAAGCAAGAGGTAGCCTTCAGGGGAAGGGAAGTGGGAGCTCTGGAGGGGGAGCCAGTATTCTCCTAGCCTAGCCACAGATTTAGGGACTAAACCTGAGATTAGCCAATGATTTTCTATAACACTGAATCAGGGTAGAGAATTAAAATTGCTCCTATTTGACACATATAATATTTAATGTATCTCATTCCTTTACATTGTGCAACTCACTGAATAAGAATAGTAGTTTTGAAAATCATAAAATTCTTTAAACCAATTCATCATAGTTAATATCCTTATATTTAAAATTCGCATTTAGGAGTAGTTGCTAAATAAAACACCATTTTAATCGACATTCCAAACTAAGGACTAATAGTAGTAAACTGGAATTTGACAAAGGACATATTTCCTCGCTTCCTCGTGGGATCGATAATCGGGGCTAAATCAGAAAGTCCTATATTACTTGAGTGATACGTATACTTGCGTTTATATCATTGTGACTATATAGAATATATAAAATTAAGCATATAAAAAAGTCGCATCATAGGTCGTTCGCCATCTCTCCTATGAATTTTTCATGTTTCTTGTGCTTTCTGATTTTCCTAATAGTTCTCTCTAACTCAGAATCATAGGTGCAAGTCCCTAGAACCTGTACTACGCATACACAAACTAGAGAATCTATTAAGTAGAGTTCACACACAATCACACAAAAAATGTTTTTGAATTTTCTTGGTTTTTCAAAAATAGGAAAAACAAATTAAACACAATCAATTAACACTAAAAAATTTTCCTGTCTAAGACCTAGAAGTTTAACTAAAATTATCCTAAGCTAAAGAAACTGTTATTCTTCAACAACAACACCAAAAACTTGATACGTGCTTCCAGGTGTAACTACACTCTTGAGGCTCACACAAGTGCACATTTTATATCAGTAATATTAAATTTTTTTTGTTTGGAATGTTGATCCCACAGGGAACTAGGGAATTAGACTTAGGAAAAGTTTTAGCTCTCTAGTTTTGCTCCTAACCTGGAATTTAGATTGGGTTAAAGTCATATAAACTAATCATATAGTATCTAAAGCAAGTGAAAAGTATAAATCCTATAGAAATTCTATTTAACTATGAGATTAGATGTTTTTGATCATTGAAGTTCACATCCCTTTCTCTATTTTTTTTTTCTTGTTTCATTATAGAGATATAAGTCTCTAGTTTCTATACGGGATTAATCTTCTCAGTTAAATCTTGAAGGGTTAATTATATATTGGCATTGCAACATTATTCGTTAGAGAACCACATTTCCTTATTGGATTTCATTTTCATGTCAAGTGGGATTTGATTCAAGCTTCAGAAATGCAGTTTCGAGGTATTTTGATTGGAATGATGATGGGTTAACATAAAGATGAATATTCGAATCTGTTTATATATTAGCTTTAGCCTTCAAGATTTCGGGATTTTGCTCAAAAAAAAAAGAAAAGAAAAGAAAAAAAAAGGGAAGCAATGGATGGGTTAGACTTTTCTGTTCTTATATCATTTTTCATTTACTTTTCCTGTATTATTCTCAATTAAGAAGTACAGACATTCTTTATACTATTATTTGTTGGTGGAGAAAACTGTACAGTTAATCTGCTGAAATGGACATTATTGTTAATCTATAAAGGGTGGACCCTGACTCATGCCAACTGGTTGATATTGTACGTTCATGTCTGATGAAGTTGGAGGCATTGTATGCGATTCTTACATAATTGTATAGTTTTCCTTGCTTGTATTAATACTTTCTCAGATGTGAGTCTTAAAATAGGGTTACCTTGGACATTTCTTTATTCACCTCTTTCTTTATTCATAATTTATGTACCAGTACTTGAGTTAAAATGTGAAGGTTAGATGACGCCATATTCTAATCCAGAAACTTCAACATGTTTTATAAAGAACATTTCTCAATGAAAATTTTGGAATATGAAATTTGTCCAATTTAGAATACTTGATGTTTATCTATGAGCTTTTCTGTCCTCTTCTTTTTATTTAAAGTTCGACTGTTATATTTAATGGCATTTACAAACATACAACTCAATTATCATGTATTTACCCATCCTAAAAAAAAACTCTTCCTACACCTATATCATCTGAAACATGCACTTATTGTAACCGAGTGATGTGCATGAAAGACTATTTTTATTCTTTAATAATTATATATACGAACTTGGGAAGACTTATATGAATCTCTGTGTTGGGAAATGAAGATGGTAGTAATTGAAAGTTTTCTGAGTTTATGATTTTGTGGCACTTGGATTTTCCTTTTCTCCATTAATTATTTGATATCTGACTTGAGAACCTCTGGTCCTTCACGATTGAAGACTTGGATAGTTCAAAGTTTTTTTTATAAAGATTGAATTCTAATCATTGCTTTAGAGATGATTTCTGTTTGTCTAACATTCTTGAGGTCATTATATTGCTCTTCATATTCCTCTACACAATTGAATAATTACCTGTACCTTGAGATGGTGACCACGAGCTGCAGCCTGGAGTCTTCTTTGGCACCTATTTTGTGGATGAATTGAATTAAGAAATGATTACTAGTCTCACATACTCTCCTGAAATTCAAATGTTAAGGATATTTACATACACATCACTTACTTCTTAGGTAGTCATATAGATAATACTTGAAATTTCCTTTATGTATTCATCACATTAGTCATCTATAAAAAAAAACCTATGCTTCACTGTTTAAAGATTCAATTGATGGTTCTTATAAGCCGTGAGATAGACTTAAGCTGTACAAATATATACCGAATAAGTTCTAATTGGTATATATGTAAATAAGTGAAAATTAAATGATATGCATGAAAATCTTCTTTCATACCAAAATATTATTGATGTTATTTTGACCAGAGTGATTGATCATTAGGAGTATCATTTGCTGAACTTTGCTGGGACAATTTCAATCCTCACTGTATTTCAAGTCCTGGTTGGAACAATCAGCTATTAGCCAAAAGTTTACTTTCACATTTGACCTATGAGAAATTAATTTACTTATAGTTAGGCTGGTAACATCAATTGTCATGTAATTTGTCTATGTTATCTTAACTTCCGAATGGGCCTGCTTTTGTAAAATTATAATGTGATTGTTTATGAAAATAAAAAATTCGAGCAAGATTGTACAAAAATCTGACCTTTCCCCGTAGGCCATTCGGTTTCTATAGCTTTGGATTTTAAGCATCTGATTTTTTCTTAATTTGAGGGGAAATCTTTCTTTTTACGAATTTTGTTCCAGAAATCTAAAATTATTGCAGCTTTAGTTTATGAATCTTGGAAACTTCACCAAATTCATTTTGGGGAATATAGAGCTAGTGCATAAAGTCATCTTTTAGGATTTCTCTGATTTGGCCGTTAAAAAAACGGTTTGCTAGAAGAATGGGGAGAATTCATTTCCCTTTGTCTAAAGCATTTGAATGACAGATTTTTTTTACTTGTTTGGGAAACATATGAAATGTCGAGGTGGCTTATAAGTTGGAAAATATGGGGTGAGGGTGATGATGTATAACACTATACTCATGCTTATATAACTGGAACCTAAACCAATATTCAATTTGTAGTTTCCCTTAACATCCCTATAGTTTGTTGGTAGCTCTAACCTCAGCTCTGGATGACTTGTGAACTGTAGCTTTATAGTACCGATTGTTAGAAATTACAAAATACATGAGTATCACGTACTGAAACATTACATATAGACATATGCCACATATGATAAAGGAGGTTTACTTTTTACCTATTCACTTGTCAACCAACTGTTAGGATTTAGTGGTTGCCCGACCTTAAGAACTATTTTGCTGGTGATTGCTATTTGATATTAGTAAGTAGACTTCGATGTCTTAGTTGCCTTCGAGATTTTGACGAACGCTGAGTCTAAGCTAAACCCATCCCCAGTTTGGTATGCATCAATAAAATCAGTCGGGTATGCCTTTTTCTTTTCTTTCTTTACTATACTTTACTACACAGTTCTTTTCTTTATTTATTGTAAATTACTACACAGTTCTTCTCTTTCTTTACTGTATTTACCACGCAGTTCTTTTTTTTCTTTATTGTACTTTATTGCACAGTTCATTTATTTTTTTAATGTACTCTATTATATTGCTTCTTTCTTTTCTCCGGTTGTATTATACTATATGTGTTTACCTTTACTCCTGCTTTTAGTTACCGTATTTCTAGCATTTTATATAGTAATTGGACCCTGTGACATATAATTAGCATATAGCAGTTAATTTAGATACTTCTTGAGATTCCATAAGACGCGGTAATAAAACTATAAACAGTGATTTTAAACTTCAACAAACTAATAATAATATAACAATAATCCACCCTTCTTGGATTTAAGAGGTTTCCTCAGATGAGGTAGCCTATGGCTGCTAAGGAGAATTCTCCTATCAAAATGAGTTTAACAGCTCGTTCAAAACAAAGTAAATCCAAAATTAATGGTGATGCTGAGAAGACGGAACTGTGGAATCTTGATTCCCTCCACCTGGGGGCTAACATCTCGTATCAGAACCTAAAACAATAAACCAAGTTGAGGGCTTTAAACTGTCACTTTAAAGTCTTCTAACTCTACACTCTTCAAAGGTTATTTCCCTATTTATTTGCACTAAATCATACGAATTACATTCTCATTCATACAAGCTCATGTGATTCTTTCCAATTGTTGACTGAGACAATACCAGCCTGGTTCTTACATGTTCTCACAACAAATTTTAACATCTGGATAAACCAAATCAAGAAGTAAATGAAGTTAATAGATTTAAATCATCACAACTTCTTCCAACATTAAAGATCAATACTCTCCACAACTTCCATCCAACACTTTAACTACTTATCATTTTAAGGAGAAAGATAAAGAAAACTACTAGGAATCCATGGAGAAAATAAAACCACACTTTAGTTTAAAAGTAGAAATCATTATCAAACCAACAAGAAATCTCAATTAAAACCAAAAGTAGTATAAAAACAAAGATAGAAATTTATCTCAAATCCTTCATCAAACTCTTGAAGTTCCTTTGAATCTCTTCCATTTTATAACACTCACAGAATAAACTAAAAACAAAAAGAATAAATTAAATTTGTGGTGCCTGAAAATCTCTCTAAAACTCTCTCCTTTCCAACACTTTTCAGAACTTTCAAGCACACTTTAAAAAGTTTCAGCTTCCATCTTTTATAAATCTCCAAGAGGTGCTTTGATAACTCTTCAAAATGTGTCTTAATTCAATGTATTCGTCAAAGGTTGCCTCCTTTCATAAGACTTTTAATAATATTTTTGTTTCTAGTGGTCATAACCACCTTCTTTAGCCAATAGGATCCTCAAATATCTCTTTAAAATTTGGTCAAATGAAGAAAATAGCCAAATAACTGTCTCTAGCGCTTAGGCGCGGGCCTCTGGCACTTAGGCGCGGGCCTCTGGCGCTTAGGAGCGGCCTTCTCTGTTTAACCGGCGCTTAAGCGCCGAATCTGGCGCTTAGGACCCAAAACACTTTAGCACAATTTTCACCTCTTTGCTCTAAATTTGATCCTTTTTCACTTTTTTAGCATTTTTCACATTTTTACTTGTACCTAAAAGAAAAACACACAAATTTCTTCCATTAAAGTGCAATATCCTAAAAAAAAGGTATAAAAATGTGTTTAAAAACACTATATATTTTAGGTGTATTAAAATCTCCCAAACTTAAAATGTTACTTATCCTCAAGTGACACTTCAATCTTTTAAAACTAAAAAAGTATGATATGTATATGAGTTTCTTTAGGAGTTACAAAAATTTAGATTTAGAAAAATAGTAGTCCAATTTAGAAAAAATATTCAGTAAATGAGACCAACTTAAAGTTTAGAAATTTTTAAGGTTAAGAATGATGAAAATATGAGTTCCTATCTAATTTAGAAATATTGTAGATTCTCCATGTTTAGAATTTAGTACTTTTATTATCTCCATTTAAAAATGTTTATTAAGAATAATTTTACTTACTATATTATATTTTTAAGCTTTATATTATATTTTACTATATTATATTTTTAAGCTTAAGATTTTGTCAAGTCTTATACTTTAAAAAGATCAAATGTGGAACCAATTTTTTATTAGGCACTAATCCTCAAGCTTCTCCTCCTCTAATTTTTTTTCTCCTCTTTTTCTTTTTCTTTTTCATTTTCTTTTTCATTTTCTTTTTCACACAATGATTACTATCTTTGGATAGGTCTTTAATGGTTTTGAATTTCATTTCTCCTTTCCTAAAGCAAAGTCTTGATATAAATCTTTTACTTATAAATATAATAATAGTTTTGAAAATTAGTTTTAACAAAAGAAATTTAAGTATTAACAATAAAAGTCTAAATTTCTAATTTTTTCAAAACTACAATTTTTCTTACTAAAGATAGTTACTTATATTAAACATTTTCTACACTAAAAACTTTTAACTTAAAGTTTTTCTTCATTACTAAAAATTTCAACTAAATTTTCTTACTCATTTATAAAATCAAATTTTACTTCCCTAATATAACTTCATATGCATGATTATTTTTTTTTTCAAATCAAATTCACTTGTAGCACATTTGATAACAAATAAAATTCAAGTTTTGAAAATTTTTTCATTCTCCCCCCCCCCCAAACTTAATTTTTAACAGATTAAATATTTTAGCAGCAGATATATAGCAGGAATGAAAATTGAAATAACATGCTTACAGAAATTTTTATATCCTAAGTATACAAGTATAAAAGTAAAAATAGGAGTAAAATTAATTTTTGATTAATTTTCTATCATTTTCATTTCAATTCAACATGTAGAGATTCATTAAACTTCTAAGTAGTGAGAACAAGCATAAAAATAAACAAACACACTAACTTTGATTTCTAGTCTCAACATAAAAAAAACACACTAACAAGATAAATGAAAAATACAAGGTAGCAATTTTCTAAGTTTAATATTTAAAACTAAAGTTAGCAAGATTTTCAACTTTCCAAAAGATATAGATTTAAATTCAATCAATAACTAACTAACACTGTACTAAACACACAACTACCGTTACTCACATCAACAATTACTACCCTAGAATTTAAAACAAAATACTAACAAAACACAAACATCACAATAATAATTAAATATAAGTCCAACACACATCACATAGTTCAAATAAACACATAAATGCAAATGTAGCAAGCCCAGATTGTCCATAACATAATACAAACCTAAAAATAAATCTCTTAGTCCTACTCCTCATTCTCAGAATCACCGCTATTCCAAACATCTACAGGCTCATAATCAGGGTATCTAGGATATGGAGGAAATTGCACTCCTTGGTTACCTCTAATGAGGCTCTCCAAAGATGAGTGAAATTTCACTTCATAATCACTTTTTCTTCTATTATACCTATCAGTATGTTCTGCAAAATGCTCTAAATTCTTAACTTTATCAGGGGCATATTTCAGGGTAGTCTTGACTCACCTCTAGAAGTAGAAGCCCGTGAAGTAGATGATCTAGATGTAGAAGAAGCAGAGGTAGAAGCAACAGACATTTTCATTCCATACCTTCTTAAAAATCCTCCTCTCCAGCCAAAAATAGAATCTTCAGAATAAGTCTTCACATTCACCTTTGTAATAGGCTTTAGAGGCAACAATACTTCCTCCCAGCTATCATATTTCACTCCAGCCTGCTCACATAAAGAAAAGATCAAAGAAGCAAATCTTAGACCAGCAGTAGTAGCGGCAGAGGCAGAACTAATGATAGTCTGATATATCAAAGCTCCAATGTTGATGAGCTTTCCTTCCTGGATACAATAATTTAACATCGCTCTCTCTCTGGTAACTTTGTTGACATGATTTGTTGGTAATAGACAGACTGAAATAAAATAGTGTCATGGCTTCGAAGGTGCACTTAACTTTGAAGTGGAAAAATTAACTCTCCTCTCATTTGTGGTCTTCCAGAGTCCTTTTCCAACAGTCAAATAAGAAATAATATCATTAGCTCCATCTCATTTGGACTTAATTTGCATAAAAACATAAAGTATCCGATGAAAAATGGTAGAACAAATTGATTACTTCCGGTGAAAAAGGTACCAACTTTCTTCGAACCATGACTCTATCATCTTCAGCTTCAGAGAGGTTTGCATAGAACTCCCTAACAACAGATATAACTGTAACAACAGAAAAATAATATCGGCAAACACACTATCGGCAAACAATCAGATCTTCCACAGATCCACCAGGATTCTTAAAACAACACTCCTGGATAAGCTTTCGTGATTGCAACGCATCACTGTACCTATCTTGAGCTTTCGATCTCACAAATTTGTTCAAATCAAAAGGGTTCTTTCCTTTACTCTTCATTCTTAGTGTCATTCTACAATTTTATAAAATTCCAAAAATAACTTCAAAAATCAAGTCTAAACTACTAAACTAAACTTTTAAAAGCATAAACTACACTTCATATGCAAATTCCATAGATTTTTCCTCATTTTTCCCCATGAATAGTGAATTTTTGAATTCTTCCAAATGTACTCAAAATACATGGTGAAAATCCAAAATTTTTACATAGAAGTACAGCTCTTACCTTAAGAAATCTGATTCTAGCAAATTTTTCTTAATTCCACCAAGAAATCTCCACTTAATAGTGTGCCCTAGCTCTCCAAAATCATGATTTCGAGAGGTTGAAGGTGAAGAAAGGGTAAAAAATGGCGATTTTCGAGTTAATTTTTCAATTTTAACTGTTCGTGAACCGGTTTTCGTAAACCTGCGCTTAAGCGTGGATAAGTGACGGTTAGGCGCCTGCCTCTCGGGTTATTTCGCACTTAAGCGCGAGATGTGGCGCTTAGGCGCCAGTGCACAATTTTTTTTGATATTTTTAAATTTAAGTAAAACGCACTATTTGCCTAAGTATACCACCCCTAAATGGTCTCATAACACTTCAATGACTATTTTCATCTCCTTTAACTCTCCTCTCTCTCAAAATTCTCTATATAACTCAATTCAATTCGAGGCTAAAAATAACACAAATTTTCGCACAAACAAACGTATATTTTCATTCACAAACAATTACAAGTACATATAACACTTAATTCTCACTCCAAGTAGTCTCAGATGAGAAAATTTTTTAAGCACAAACACTCAACAAACATTCACAATTAAACACACAAAAGCATAAACACTAAAAAGCAATACTTAAACACTAACACATAAACACAAAAACTCCTAACAAATAAACTCTGACATCGAACTTAATTCCATTTTTCATTTTATGGGACAAACTCCGGTCCAATATGCTCCTGGGGAAATCGAAATATAAAGTTGATAGAATGGACGATGGTGACGAGCTCTGATACTATCTTCTTCAATCCATTTTCGCTTAAGAAACATCTCTTTATCTGCTTCATCTATAAAGCTAGTATGGCTAAATTGCATTTTCAATTGCCATCCAATATGCTCAAGATGTGAATGAATCTCAATTACCTTGGTCTCAAGTAAATCCATGGTAGTCTCAATTTTGTTAATCTTTTCCGATATTCCTTCGATACTAACGGCTAAGAAACCGTTATACATCTCTTGTGCACTTTGACTAATGAATCACTTCCTCATGATCTCTTCCTTCTTCTTCAAATCCATCTCCTAGAAAGACATCTTATCAAAATCTCTCTCTCTTATAGACTTTAAAGCTGTAAATGATATGGGGTGAAATTCGACAGCGACTTTATATATGCTTAAAAATACAAGAATTTGATATTGCTGCTAGGAGATTTAATTCCCCGGCAACGTCGCCAAAAACTTGACAACGGTTATAGATTTGATAAAAATGTGTATAAAATATTCAATAATTGCAAAGTCACACTTATCAATGCAAGTATACGTATCGCTCAATTAACACAGGGCTCTAATGGAGTTTTGGATATCGATCCCACAGGGAGTAATATTAGAGGCTACGAACTAGGATTTAGAAAATCAATACTTAATCACAATAATATAGTTCAAATTGCATATTTGTCACTAATAAGCAATTGAAATAAATATGTAATTTTAACAAACTCTTAATTAACTAATTCTACTAATAAAGTTTCTAATGTGAAGTTCAATATATAAGAAAGCATCCTTCTCCTTGTCAAGAAATTAAAGTGAATGGATAAAGTGAATTAGTTCAAATTGGATTGTGCCAAATAAGAGCATACCTATTCTTTACCCTTTGGTCCAGGCATAAAGAACATTGACTAATCCTATGCTTGGTTACTGAATCTGTGGCTAGGCTGGGAGGATAGAGGCTCTCACTTCGGAGCTCCCATGTTCCCCTCACCTGAGGGCTAACATCTACACTTCAGCACCCAAATGATAGGACCAAATTGAGTATTTTAGTCTGTCACTCTAAAATCTCCAATTCTACGCCTGATAATTTTATTTCCCTATTTATTTGCACCCAACTTTCAAGGACTTTAACCTCCCTAAATCCTCGATGTAATCTTCACTTTAGTTGTAAAACTCAACATAATTTAACAAATTAAATGGTCAGATTGAAAGTAAATTAAGATTGAAGTGAAAAGATTATCACAACTTCTTTAACATTCTCATGGCTCAACCAATTCAAATCACCATTTTACAAAATCTCAAGACAAGGAGAAAGACAGAGAAAACTACTCAGAACTCATGGAGAAGATACAACAAAACTTGGAATTTATATATAAAAGCAAAGTGGTGGAAACATAAGGAATTAATTGGTGGAAACCAATTTTACAAAATTTGGAGGTCTATTAAATTAAATGATTCTAGACTTAGGGGTACGAGTTTGGATGTCAATAACTCACTAATTGAATACCCATATTTTGTGTTCAAATGACATTCAAATGTTTTGATGATGAATTACTATCACTTAAAATTCAATTTCGTTCAAAAATTACTAATGTATCCACCATGGTCTTAAGGGCTTAGTAGTGACCTAGGCTAAATCAAATTTGGGTAAATGAGGAATAGAAAAGTGAATATAACTAGAAATTGAACACCTTTTAAAAACAAAAACACTACATGCCAAAGTTAAAGCTAAAATTGGTGAAGTGTCTTAATAGCATTAACTTGCCCCTTTTAAGGGTCTTCACCCACATAATTCTCAGATTAAATTACAAATGATAATCACCCTACTCTTAGAAATATTTGAAACATCGATGTTCACTGAACACTAGAGGTATTTACAGGATGATATATTAACCAACATAATAAGTCTAAATGAGCTCGAGACTTTTCACCAAGCTGTGAGAGGGAAGCATGGACCTGCTTCTTCCTCCCAACATTTTTGATACCTCGGAGGTCTACTAAACTTAGTATGTTTTGCATAATAAAATCATCCTCAAATGAATTAATAGGGGTTCATCAAGATATGATTTAGGATTTGGTAGATCACCATAACCTTATCTTCCTGCTTTACATAAAATGTTTTTAATATATAAATGCTCTCACATGCATTTTGAGTTTCAGTTGAAGATGAAGGGAAGACCATCCATGTATGCTTTTATTGTAATTTATTTTACCTACAATTCTAGTCCCCCATACTTTACTCTTCAGTACATTATTGTACTTGCTCACCGGCATGTACGAACAAAAAAAAATAAACAAAACACAAATTTACATGTTAAACAACGATGTCACTCTGCATGGAAATTAAAACTGCTAGGATAGCCACAAAACCAAAAAAAAAACTAAAACCAACCAAAATAAAAATCACCTCACATTCAAAATATAAAAAAACTCAAAATGTAATCACAAACTTCATATGATTGGGATCCCTCGAAGGAGGTAACCTATGGTTGCTAACGAGATTTCCCATGTTCTAAATGAAATTATGAAACTCATTAAGTTGAGTTCAGTAAATTTATTTGGACTAAGTGAATACGAAAGAAAGTAGTGGTACCGGAATGAGGGAATCATAGGATCCTAATCGTTGTCGCTCTAATCAACTTTAATATGCCCCATAACATTTAAAGAACTATAACCATAACGACATCTGATTTGACATCATAACTTGACATATTAAAAAACTTGAACTCGCCAAGGGGAGCTTGGAGCCAGTACTGCGGGCAGCACGGCCATCTTCAACAGCAAAACACATCTAACAGCAAAACACATCTAAGCAAAACACATCTACATCAGCTAAACCAATTTTCTTCCTTAAAATTAAATAACAAGCCATAGGATTTCGAGGTAGTTTATTTATGCAACGTAAATCCTCACCTTATCCTTAGGCCATTGTATAGCTCCGCTATAAAATATAAGCCCTAACTCATCTTAGGATTCTGAGGTTGCACTTATCACAACCTAAATCCTCACATATTCCAGGCTATTTGTATGATCGTTTCACACAAATGTAAGCCCTAACTAATAAAATTGATAGGATGAAAAATTTAAATAATTTCCCTCTAAATTGAAGCCAAATAATAGGATAGACTGGGAAGTCACCGAGGTTCTCCTCCGAATCTATGACATCCCCTAATTCTTCCTCACTTTGATTCTACAAAAAAATGTTCCAAATTTGAGCCTTTCCCATTTCACACCTCTTTGTCTGATTTTGTTGAAAAGTCCTATCCTTTTGACCTCTTTGAAGATAGTATTTCCTAATTTTTATCGAGAGTTTTCTTAAGTGACTTCGGTCATTTAAGATGTAATTAACTATAGGGGCTTGCCCTCATAGGAAGCTTTTCCGAAACCAGCTTAAAATAAACCCTATTTAATTCTTCATATTAAATAGGGGAAATTGTCGGCAAATAAAATGATTTTGCAGAACAAACGGATGTCATATATTTCTTAGTTTATTTGATTAAGTCTCATCCTCAAGTCTTGTGTTTATCTTTCGGGATAGATACATGGTTTGAGGTATAGTGCTCTTTCATTTAAACTATGGAAAATATGGGATCAATTTGATTTCATATTTTTATAAACTATATATATACAAGTAAATTAAATGCCTTTTCGAAGCAGGCAACAAGAATTTGATTCCCGCGGCTAACAGCTTCCAACGGGCAACTCCTAAACCAAAATAGTGCTTACAAAGGATGAAGTGGTAGGAAAGATGTTTCATAATTTGGTAAAGAATATTGAATTCAGATTACCTGAGCCTAAGAAACCATATGAAGTAGATAAGAAAGATCATTTGTTGTATTGTGCATATCATAGATTGATTGGAAACACTATATAAAACTACTTTATTTTCAAGGATTGGTTGGAATACAATCTTAAGAAAGGGAACATAATGATCCAAAAAGATTACATGAGAGAACCTGAAAAAATTTCTATCAATATGATTTCAGTTAATCTTATTATTTTGGTTGACCTGTTCATGGATAATAATGGATGGAGTGCAATTTCAGCAAAATCTTCAAAGAAGATATTAAACTAGATTCAAAATGCCTCTACACAAGCTGTAACCCAGAGTTCAAAGCCTACTAAACCAGTACTATTGATTACAGTGGAAAAGGAACCTTAGAAGAAGATTGAAGAGCTTATAGAGAAGAAGAAGACTGAAAAGCCAAAATATTAGATAGGGGATGCTTTCCCTAGATTGGTTATTACAAATTTCGGGGAGAAATTTCTCAAACCATTGACTATTTAATTTCTTCTTTGGCCCTCTGCGGGCACATAATACAATGAAATTTGATTTTGGCTACGATTTTGGCTACATTCTAACTGTTTCTGGTGATAATGTGGATGAAAATAACCAATTTAATCCTGATAATAATTTTAATCCTAACAATAATTGTCAAATCGTACAAAATCTTGACACATGCAATGATAATAAAGAAGAGGATATTGATGACAGCGACTATGACAAGGAGAAGGATGCACCTATCTTTGAGTTTCAAGCATCATCAATTACAATCAAGTTAGAGTTTTCTGATCTGAAAGAGGTTTCTAGAAAATCCTTTATTTCAAGCCCCGAGAAGATAGCTTTTGAGTTAGTTCAAGACTTAGAAGAGATAACAGAAGTAAATCTAAGAAGTGAAAAAGTAATACCCCTGAGAATGGGTCTAAGGGATAAAGCAAAACAAGTGGTTGTTCAAGATGATCCAATTCCACCAATTAACAAAGTACATGTTCGAGGAGAGACTGAAGAACTGAGCAATAAAGTGGACTATAATTTGTTAGCACATCTTAGGAAGTTACCTACTAAGTTGAGAATATATGATTCCTTGAACCTATCAAAGGAAATGATGGAGGCTCTGATAAAAGCCTTACTTGATCAAGAAATATATTTAGCTGAGCTCGCTAGTAGCTCATTGGATGAGGTTTGCTTATTAAAAAAATAGAAGGAAGTAACTTTCACTGATGATGGTTTATTCCTCGGTACCACTGACCATAATCACCCCCTTTATATTTCAGTCAACGTCGGTAATTTCATGCTTTCTAAAGTATTAGTGGATCCAGGAGCATCCATTAATATAATGAACTTTCAAACATTATCCTACATAGTTATTGATGCTCAAAAGTTGACTACATATAATATGATGCTAGGAGGCTTTAATCAAAAAGGGAAAAGAGCTTTTGGGTCAATTACATTACCATTGAAGATTGGTGAATTGATAATGACTGTAAAGTTCCACATCAGTGATTCTGAAACTTCATTCAGCTCTTTTGGGACAGCCTTAGATTTATGAACATAGATTGGTTCCCTCGTCGTTACATCAATGCATAAAATACTATCAGGAAGAACAAGAATATTTTATAAAAGGAGATATACAGTCATTTTCAATTCATGAAGTGGGCATTCATGAGGATGCTACTTATTATACTCCTCTAAAGAAGATAATTTTCTCATGAGATGCTGTTACATATGGAAAATCTAGAAAATGTATAAGATCAAGACCATTTGGTTCCAATCCAATGATCTTTCATTGCCCATTTACAGTGAGAGGGTGAAAGTTTCTACAGAACTGGTATTTTAGGTTGAGGCCAGGGACGAGGTCGAGGAAGAAATGATAAGATTGTTGAACAAAAGAATCCAGTTATCAACATTATTTTGGAAGGCAATTTTAAAGACAAGAAGAGCAAGAAGGATGCATTGATGATCAATCAAACAAAGTATTAATTCCAAATCAGCTTATAGGATGAAGAGATATGTGAATATAAATCAATCTATGATCAAATTAATCATTATGTACAAACGATGGCCCTTACCCTGATCTATACTCATAATATTGAGGATTTGATGGTCAAGAAGTTATATAGTTAGGGTGTAAAACCAATTAAATTTCATCATGGTTCCTCATCTTCTAGTCTTGAAACAAATGTAAGACTATAAGATAATCTTTCTTTAGAATTAATTGATTTACATGTTGAATGGTGCTCACCTTGTGTACAAAATCTTTCTCAACATGGTGTGGAGCCTAAACAACGGTTGAAAGAGCAATCACATCACTTTTTAGAACATTAGAATAATAATAATAATAATCAGATGTTTAATTCTAAACAAGGTGTTGGTTTTGGCACATTGGGGCCTATAAACGATACAAAATTTTGTTTGGTTGTTAGTAATGATCAAAATGAAGAATATTTAGAAACCTTAGAAAAATTTTGAAGATCCACCAATCTAGGATGCTCTGTTGGAGTTTGAAGATGAGATTAAATTAATGATAGATGAATTAAGAGAGCTCAACCTAGGGTCCAAAGAGGAACCCAGGCCAACCCTCATTAGCTCTCTACTTAGTGAAGAAGAATCCACAAATTTGATTAAGCTATTGATAGAGTTTAAAGATTATTTTACTAGGAGTAATGAAGAAATGCTCGGACTAGCACCAGAATTTGCAGTGCATAAATTTTGTTTATACTCGACCACAATTATAGTTAAGCAAGCTCCAAGAAGAATGTGTCTTAAAATTGAGCAACAAGATATAATTGAAGTTAAAAAATTAATAAACACTAAGTTTATATGAGAAGAGTAGTTCCAAACTTGGCTAGCCGGTGTGGTGCCAGTTAAAAAGAAAAATGGTCAAATTTGAGTTTGCATTGATTACAAAGATTTGAATAATGTAGGTCTGAAGGACGAGCTTCCATTGCCAATTCTAGAATTAAGGGCGGACATTGTGTCATCTCATGAAAATTTCTCTTTTATAGATGGATTGTCTGGATATAATCAGATTAAGATGGCTCCAAAAAAAGAAAAAAATTTACAGCTTTCAATCACTAATTGGAGTTTATTGCTACACAATAATGCCTTTTGGGTTAAAGAGTGCCTGTGTAATGTACCAACGAGCGATGAATAAAATTTTTTACAACCTCATTCACAATTAAGTGGAATGTTATGTGGATGATTTTGTCGTTAAGTGTAAATAGAAATAAGATCATTTGTATGATTTAAGAATTATTTTTGAGCGATTTAGAATATTTAAAATTAAAATGAATCCCTTGAAGTGCACTTTCGGTGTCACTTCTGAGAAATTTTTAGTGTTTTTTGTTTGTCACCGTGAGATTGAAATTGATCCTCAGAAAATTAAAGCTATTTTATAAATGCCACCCCCTAAGAACCTTAAGCAATTACGATCCTTTCAAGGAGGTTAGCATATCTAAGAAGCTTTATTTCTAGTTTAGTAGGTAAATGTCTGCCTTTTTTGTGTTGATCAAGAAAAATGCCAGGTTTACTTGGGACGATAAATGTCAACATGCTTTTGAAATTATTAAATAAAACTTAACAACACCTCCTGTACTAGTAGCCTCAATTTTATTTAGACCTTTGATACTTTATACCACGGCTTTTGACGACTCCCTCAGAGCCCGGCTAGCCCAAGTCAATGACGAGGGTAAAAAAAAATCGTTGTTTAATTCTGACGGAAGTAAAGTATCCTCCTATTTACAAACATTGTCTAGCTCTGATTTTTGTCTCAAAACCCTCTATATTTTATGATAATAATAAGGGAGGGCATGTTGAGTTCACTGAAGCCTCTAGAACGCCAAAACCTATTTGTGTGTTTGTGTGTCTATATATATATATATATATATATAATTGCACTATCCTTTCTAATGCATTAGAGGACTTTATCGGATCGGATCAGCTCTTAAGGAAGTTTTGTATATCGGACCAATGGGCATACCTTGGCACCACTATCATGTACCACTATCATGGTACTTAGGTGCAAGACTTACCTAGGCCGATTAAAAAAGCCTGAATCACCCTAGTTTAGCTTATTTTTGCACAACTTCTTCCCTGACTCCTCTCTTACGAATTAGGAGTGACACTAAGGGAAGCCATTTTCATTGCATTCAAGCTCATCCATGTGGTCTAAAAGAGTATAAATCACCTCCTCAAGTTAAAATTCCACTTCTCTTGTTCTCATTCTTCATTGCATTTAGGAAAAATTTGACATTTACGGGATTTTTGAGGAAGAGAGGAAATCATTGGGATATTTTGACTTAACTCTTGATAGGCATATAGTATTCATCCATGCTATTCATTTATCTCATCTCATTAAGTTTTCATATTCATACTCCACCTATGGCACTAAATACCAAAGGAGGTAAGTTTAGAGCTCCATTTATTAAGAAGAAGTTTATAAGCTAAGGTCTCAGCCCAGGAACATTATAACAACCTCTTATTATCAAAAAAGGTTGATAACTGAGAAGGGATTTCTAAATCCTGGAGGAGAGTTAGAATGGATAAATCTAAGAAATAATGGAAGAAGTTTTGTTATAATACATCCATTATTGTAATAACAGTAATAAGAGAATTTTATGCCAATCTGCTTGAAAATCTTGACGAATTTATTTTGGTAAGGGGATCTTATGTAGATACTTCTCCTTCACATATTGATGTGTAAATGTCTTTGAGTAATTTCCCATATTGCTTCTATGTTGACTCTATAATTACTAAAGCTTATGTTGCTGGTGTTATGAATTTTTTAACTGATGGTAGAGGAGCATGGCATATTAGTAGGGAAGAGCACAAAGAATTTCCTGCTCCCTAACTGAGCAAAATATCTAAAGCCTGCCAACTCTTTATTTCATCCAGATTGATTCCTTCTACTCATATCGATGAAGTGAGTTAGGAGGATTCCTTAATGAATTATCGTATCCAAAAAGATATGCCTATTGATTTAGGTTCAATTGTACATTTTTTTATTTTTTAGTCTGCTTGAGGAGGATTAAGTTATGGGATGGGGCATCCATCTCTCATCTATTCTTATTTTCAAGGTGCGAGTATCGATGTTAGTAGTGGGGAAGATATTATTCATCCCTTAAAGCCAATCTATGTCACAAAGAATGAACTATTTAATAAGCATTCAAATAAAGAAAAAGTATCAGAATTGGGGTAGCTGAGTTCTTCTTCTTGCCCTCCATAGCGTCCTACTCCAAGAGACACATTTGACCAACATTGGGACATATTAGGAAGTGAAATTGAAATTCTTCAAGGAGAGGTAAACATGATAACTGAGTATTATTCATTTTTTAAAAAGTGGAGGAGTGTGATAGGTTTCACTTTAGAATGTTCATAGTGCATTTCAAAACCTTAAAGGTCTATCCAGAAATAATAATCATCCTTTAAAATAATGCTAAGGAAAAAAAAATGGCATCCTAAAGAAATTAAAGAAAAAAGTGTTATCAAAAGAAAGAATTAAAGGTAGAATAAGCTTAAGGAGAAGCCTAATCAAAAATTGGTTTCACTGGTTTTTTTTAAAGTTGAAACTGCATTACATTCTTAAACTCAACTCAAAGTATATTTGTGAGTTTTTATTTTTAAAATGGAGTGCTCAAATTTTGTTTTTTATATCTTCTAACGTGCTTTACTTTACAATTATTAACTACTTTTAAATTGAATAGAAAGTCAAGTTATCCTTGTTAGATGAAAGTTTCACTTTTACCCTACTGTTAGATTTGTTTGCTAGAGTTAATTTAAACTTATTATATGAATTGATTGAAGCAAAATTTTTAATGATTTAAATGAAACCCTCTACCTTGATATAATAAATTTGATTTTAAAGATTTAAGTGTTACTTAAGGATAATTGAGGGATTTTGATATGTCATAAACATGCTTAATTTCCTTTATCATTTGCACTTGTTTATGGATGAAATTTTGCTCTAAAGAAAGTTCTTTTTGTGTTTTTCTTACAAGTACAATAGGTAGTTGATATGGAACAAAGTGGCGAAGAGGTGGAGCGAAGCGGAGGGGAAAAGGAGCATATGCCCCAAGTGGTCTGGTGCTTATGCGACATCCTCTGGGTGCTAAGACCCTACACCCAAAAGCCTTAGTGGCACCCAATTGTTTTCTAGGCACCAGCTTCAGCCCAACCATCTCTAGAGTCTGGCACCTAGGCACCAACTTTGCAAGGCCTTGGCAACACCAACAGTCTGATAGTTTTTAGCAATACTTCTACGATTTACTGCAGTTATAACTTAGGATTGGTGATGTTTAGACGAATTCTAGGTAGCCTAAGGAGGGGAGAAGACCTTTGAACCTTGGGGTAATTCTTAAAGGTAGGTCTAGAGTTTTTTTTTAGTTTAGATTGCTTTGTATTTTAGTTTTTAGGGAGGATTTTGAGAGGTATTGTGAAGAGGTTCTTTGGCAAGGTAGCAAGGATCTAGGAGAGATTTCCATTGCTTCGGAAGGGAAAAAGCTAAGTTTTGTAAACTTCTTTTATGCTGTAACTTTCTTTATTCAAAAATTTACTAGATTGTTTTGTTTTAAAGATTATTTTTGGAAATATCTCTATGCTTTGTGAGTAATTCCTTTTTATCTTTCCCTTTATAATGAATAAGTAGGTAGCATAGAATGGTGTAATGTCTTTAAAATTAGTTTTCTACTCTTTAAAGTGATGAATTTTCTTTGGTGCTTAGTTTATGTATCAGTTTATCTAAATGATTTTGTTAAAATCCATTGTGAACCCATAATAACCTTGCAGGGCTATGACATGAACAACTAGGAAGACTAACATTGGAACTATAGGGTATGAAGTAAAATCAACCAAGTGGGAGATGCAAATAGATAAGGAAATACTCTTCAATGGGTTCAATTTAGGATTTAAGGAACTAAAACTAGTTGAACCAAACTTTTTTATGCACACGAGAGAGGGGTAGCCTTATCACTTGATTTTCTCTAAATTTTAATATAGTTAGTGAAGTTGTTAAGTAAAATAAACCTTTAGTATAATATTAAGACTATTGATACTTCCAAACTGAGATCTATTTTAGTAGACTAGAACTTTTGTTAGGATTGAAATACCTCCTTCTCTGTGGGATTGGCAATCCATACTAAAAAATCTCATACTATTTGAAATGAGCACGTATACTTATGTGAAATGTAGTGGTGCAAGAACACCTGACCTGAATCATAAGTGTAGAGCCACTTTGCTGCACAAATTAAGTTCAAAAAGTCATAGTACATGATTACAAGCGAGTACACCCCGAAAACACAATACCTCAGCCTCGTGTCAAGTTTCTAACATTGTTTCTAGGGAAGCGACGATATAAATAACTTAAAAAAATTTATTTGAATCCATTAGAACTTGACTTGGAAAATTTCAATTTGTAAAATTTTATTTTTTATTGTATTTTTTTGTTTGTTTGAAAAAGAAAAATTTGAAAAAAAAACAAATAATTATTTTCATGTTTGTTTAGTGTGATAGAGTAAAACTAATTATTGGAATCTTTAGCTAGTGGATGAAAAGTGTAGCACCTTCGGGACTTGTACCATTCAATTCAAAACTTGAGAGAATAATAAGAAATATTAGAAAACAAAAAGGACTTCAAAAACTTATAGGAAATGGTGAATATTCAACTTATCAATTTAGATAACCAAATACCTATTAATGAACTTCATAATGTGCATAGACCATTAAGGGATTATGCTAATCCAATGGCAGATGAAATTCATTTTCAAACTCCTGACATAGAAGCTAATACTTTTGAACTGAAGTTTATTATTATCTAAATGGTGCAGAATAACCAATACAGGGGAACTTCGTCCGAGGATCAAAATTTACAAATAACAAGTTTTTTAGAACTTTGTGTTACATTTCATTATAATGGCGTTTCAAATGATATTGTTAGACTTAGGCTTTTTCACTATTTCTTGAGCGATAAGGCTAAAATGGTATTAAACTCATTAGCACCTTGATCTATCAGAACACCAGCTAAAAATTTTTTGCTAAGTATTTTTCAGCCTTCAAAAACTGCTAAACTAAGCAATGATATTAATTCATGTTGTCAGTTTGATGGTGAGTTAATGTATGAGGCTTGGGAATGATTTAAGAAACTTCTTAGGAAGTACCCAGATCATGCTTTGTTTGATTGCCTAATAATTTAGAATTTATACAACAGTTTGGTAGAATCCCTTAGATCTATCATTGATGCTACCGTGGGTGGTTCTCTCATGTTAAAACCATTTAATGAGGCTTATTTTCTTATTCATTAAAAGGCCACCAATAATTATCAACGGCGCTCTGATAGAGTTAAACGCTAGAAAGGTTGCTAATATGCATGACCAAGATGTGTTGTCTATTATAGCTTCTCAATTAGCAACTATTTCTAGAAAGTTAGATCAATTTGGACTGAACCAACCTTAAATACCTTCAATAATTAAGGAAAATGCATTTTGACAATTGATTAATTCTAGCACTTCATCATTTGAACCCTTAAATGTAATTAAAAATAGACCTAAAAACCCCTATTCCATTTTCTATAACCCAGGTTGAAAGAACCATTCCAACTTTAATTGGAATAACAACTCTGGTGGGGGAAGCCAACAATGGGGAAATAACCAGTCAAGTCCTTTAAGAAATTAGAATAACTGGGGTAGTACCAACTCTATACCTTCTTATTATTCAAGCTTTAACAATCTATAATTTAATGAAAAGAATTTATCTTGGGAAGTTGTTGTAATGCAGATGAGGAATCAACTGCAAAGTCAAGGTGTAACAATACATAACATAGAGAATCAATTGAGATAGATTGCTAACTCAGTTAGCAGTCGACCCAAAGGAACACTCCCTAACAACACTGAGATTAATCTTAAGGAGAAGAATAGTGAGCATGTTAATGTTGTCCATACAAGGAGTGGAAGAGAGTTGGAGGATGTAGTTTGGAAAGAGATTGAGGTTGAAAAGCACACTGTGGAAACTGAAAAACCTTTGAAATTTTTTTTCAAGGACTTAGAAAAGTCAGTCTCTTCAACTAAGATTAACTTGGAAAAAACACCACCTCCATTTCCTCAAAGACATTAATAACATAAGCTTGATCAATAATTTTTTAAAAATTTTGAAGTTCTTAAGAAGATAACTATTGATATTCCTTTTGCTGAGGCTCTAGAGGAAATGCCTAGTTATATAAAGTTCATGAAGGATATTCTTAATAAGAAAAGGAAGTTTGGAGACTACAAGATAGTTTCATCCAGTGAAGAGTGCAATGATACTATTCAAAAGAAGCTTCCTCAGAAACTAAAAGACCCCGGGACCTTTACAATTCCTTGTGCAATTGGTGAGTGGTTTTATGGAAAAGCATTATGTGAACTTACAGCAAGTATTAACCTTATGTAATTATCTATTTTTAGAAGGTTAGGATTAGGAGAAGTGCTCCTACTACTGTAACCCTTCTATAAGCTGATTAGTTGACTTATCCAAAGTGGGTTATAGAAGGTTTTATAATTAAAGTGGATGAATATGGAGGAAGATAAAGAAATACCAATCATTTTAGGTAGACTTTTCCTAGCCACTAGATGAGCTATGATAAATGTGCAAAAAGGTGAATTAACAATAAGAGTAAATGATAAGGAAGTTATATTTAATGTTTTAAAATTTATGAAATATCCCTTCAAAGGATATGAAGATGCATGTTTTCAGATGAACTTAATTGATTATTTGTGTAATAGCCATTCCCAAGAAAGTTATGAAGTAGAGCCAGAGTTAGATGATGAGGAAGGCATGGACTATTAGGATGAATCAGCTTTATTGATTACTGTTGACTCAAAATTTATTTAGAAGAGGTTTGAGATTCTAGATGCAATAGAAAATAGTATACCTTTTTTTTCTTATGTACAGGAACCCCCTGAACTTGAGATGAAGGTGCTTCCCACAAACCTAAAGTTTGTTTATTTGCGTAAGTCTTCTACATTACCAGTTATTATACCCTCAGGTTTGACACAGTCATAAGAAGAAAAAATAAAAGAAATTTTGAAGAATTAAAAGAAATTTTTGGATGGACCTTAGTAGGTATTATAGAAATTAGTCCATCTATTTGTAGGAATAAGATCCTGATGGAAGATAATCATAAACCGTGGAAGATCTTGTAAAAAAAAAGGAAATATTAAAGTGGCTAGATGCAGGTATTCTATGTTATATCAGACAGTGCTTAGGTTAGCCCTATTCATTGTGTTCTTAAGAAAGGGGGAGTTACAGTGACTAAAGTGAAGAGAATGAAATAATTCTGACTAGACATGTTACTGGATGGTGAATATGTATAGACTATAGGAAATTGAATTCAGCCACTAGGAAAGATCACTTTCATCTACCTTTTCTAGATCAGATGTTAGATAGGCTAGCTAGCCACCCATATTTTTTTACTTTTTAGATCGATATTCTGGATACCATCAGATACTTATTTCTCCCGAGCATCAAGAAAGGACCACATTCATAAGTCCTTATGAGACTTTTGCTTTAATAGAATGTCATTTGGGTTACTTAACTCACCAACAACTTTTCAGCGGTGCATGATGTCTATTTTTGGCGACTTGATGGAAAAGAGGATAGAAACTTTCATGGGCAATTTCTCAGTGTTTGAAACTTTATTTGATTCATGTTTAGATCATTTAACGAAGGTTCTAAACTAATGTGAAGAT
Organism: Phalaenopsis equestris; assembly: GCF_001263595.1. NCBI lineage: Eukaryota > Viridiplantae > Streptophyta > Magnoliopsida > Asparagales > Orchidaceae > Phalaenopsis > Phalaenopsis equestris. The sequence continues at coordinate 718,587 of NW_018165036.1, read as the reverse complement.
ACAAACCTTGTTCTCCATTGTGAGAAATGTCAATTTATGGTCGTAGGAGGAATTTTTTTAGTACATAAAATATTTGAAAAATTCATGGAAGTAGACCCAGTAAAGATTCATGTAATTGAAAAACTCCCCCCTCTTACCACTATGAGGGGAGTTAAAAGTTTTTTGGGACATGCTGGACTCTACAAGTGATATGTATAGAATTTTTTTCTAAAATCACCAAGCCTATATGTCATCTTTTAAAAAAAGGTGTTCTATTTAAATTTAATCGAGATTGCCTAAATGCCTTCAATATATTGAATGAAAAATTAGTCTCTGCTCTTATTATAGTCTCACCTTTCTGGGGGTGATCATTTGAGTTGATGTGTGATGCTAATGAGTTTGGGGCAGTGTTAGGACGAAGACACAAAAAAATGTTCAAGGCTATAAATTTTTTGAGTAAAACCCTTAATGAAGCTCAAATCAAGTATACTACTATTGAGAAGAAATTATTAGCTATAGTATACACTTTTGATAATTTTAGATCTTATTCAATTGGAAACAAATGTATTGTTCATACCTATCATTCTGCTATTAGATATCTTATGTCAAAGAAGGACACTAAACCAAGAATGATTAGATGGGTCCTTTTGATCCAAGAGTTTTATATCAAAGTAGTGGATGAGAAAGGGTTTGAAAAATCCAATTGCTCACCATCTATCTAGACAAGATCAAGGAAATTTATACATTTATGATGATGAAATGAGTTAGAATTTTCTTGACGAACAACTTTATGTTATTCCTAAATGGCACATTCCATGTTATGCTGACATGGTGAATTTCATTATTAGTAAATTTATACCCTATAATCTGTCATAACATCAAAGAAAAAAAAATAACCAAGACACTAGATCATACTTTTCGGATGACCCATATTTGTATAAAAAGTATAAGGATCAAATAATTAGGATCGTGATTGAGTAGCTTGATTTTTTTGTGTGATTTCAGGAAGGTGATTCGTTAGACTTCTTGTTGATGATAGACTTGTATGTGTTCTCTGGGAGTACTAGGATCAACCATACCTTCTAGATTTTAGTTCTCAGTCGAAATTAAGATTAACTAGAGACATGTTGAGTCTAGACATAGGATAGGTCCATCTAAATTCTTTATCTCCAATTTTTACCTAGATCTTCCGTTTAGGTGGTTCAATATACCACCCATTTGAGAAGCTTGTGGAGTACCTTTTCATTTGTGCTGCCAGTGATGTATGCTTTTGCCATAGAAAGTAGTACTTAGGATTGACAAAACATAAGTGAATAATAAAGTACTAGCTGGTCCTAAATATATTCTTAAAATTATTTATAAGCATCTGACAAATGGAAGGAAATTTTGTTGGAAATCAGGAAGTGGAGAAGGGAAGATGTGATGATAAGGAGGAAAAGTCAACCTCATTTATTTTTAATTTTAGTGTGTTTATTAGTGTGATTAAAGACTTGATAAAATTAAAACCGTTAATTTAGTCGATTGAAATTGAATTAGACCAGTGCACGCAAGCTTAAATACACCTTCCATCAGCATGCCAGGATTGGTGCTAGCACCTAGGCACTAATAGATGGCACTAAGGCCCTATACTACAGGGTCTTGGCACCACCGTCATGGGGCATAGGCGTCATACTTACCAAGGCTGATTATAACTGCATGACCCGCCCCAATTTAGGATGATTTTGCATGACCACTTCTCTTAATCCTCTGTAGCGATTTAGGAGTGACACTAAGAGCAGCCATTCTGATAGCATTCAAGGTTTTTCTTGGGGTATAGAAGAGTGTAAATCACCTCCTCAAGATAAAATTCCACTTCTTTTGCTCGCATTCTTCGCTGCATAATTAACAAATTTGATTTTTACAAGATTTGTGAGGAAGAGAGGAAATCTTGGAGAGAGTTTGATTTAGCTCTTAATAAGCATATAGTATTCATCCACATAGTCCATTTAGCTCATCTCATTGAGTTTGCATATCCTTACTCTACCTATTTCACCAAAGACCAAAGGAGGTAAGTTTAGAGCTCCATTTGATAAGAAGAAGTGTGTAAGCTTCTCAGCCCAGGAACATTATAACGACCTCTTAATATTGAAAAATTTGATAGCTGAGATGGGATTTCTAAATCCTGAAGGAGAGGTAGAAAAGATAATTCTAAGCAAGATATGGGAGAAGTTTTTTTATAATACCTCCATTGATGTAATATTAGTGCAAAAAAATTATGCCAATCTGCCTGAAAATCTTGAAGGATTTGTTTTTGTAATGGGAGCTTATGTAGACACTTCTCCTTCCTATGTCAATGTGTTTCTGTCATTGAGTAATATCCCTTATTGCTCTTATGTTGACTCTACAATTTCTAAAGCTTATGTTGATGATGCTGTAAAATTTTTAACTGATAGGGGAGAGTAGATTAAATTTCTCGCTTCCCAATTAAACGGAATTTATAGAGCTTGACATCTCTTTATTTCTTCCAAGTTAATTCCTTCTACACATACTAGTGAAGTCAGTATGGAGTGTGCCTTAATAAATTATATATCTAAAAAGATATGCCCATTGATGTAGGTACAATTATACATTATTCTTTTTTTTGAGTCTGCAAAGGGAGGATCAACTCTTGGGTTGGGGCATCCATCTCTCATCTTTTCCCTATATCAAACTATGGGTAGTGATGTTAGTAGCAGGGAGGAGATTCTTTGTCCCTTAAAGCAGATCTTTGTCATGAAGATTGAACTATTCTGTATGCATGCATAAAAAGGACAAGATCAGAGTTGGTGCAGCTGAGTTCTTCTTCTTGCCCTCCACAACCTCCTACACTAAGAAACACATTCAAACAACATTTTCAAAGAGTAGGAAGTGAAATTAAAATTATTCAAGGAAAGGTATACATGATAACCGAGTATTTTTCACACTTATTTTGGCAAAACAAAATTTGTTATGATCATCGAGCCAAGTTTCAAACAGCTGAAGTTTAACTATATAAGAATAATCTATGGATTGGTGGTGATAAGACAGTTAAATTTCCTACATATCCACCTTACCATGTTCATGAGTTTGCCCACCATTTGGACGATGATATGATTATGATGATATGGAGGAAGAGTAGTATTTTTTATTTTAGTTTTCTGTTGTGGATGTAGATGTACTTTATTTATATTTATTTCTTGTTGCTATTATTGTAATGAGCTCCTTTATATTTATTTGATATATTAAACTATGTATTTATTGCTTCTGTGATGGATGTACTGGATTAGTTTTTGTCATTGTTTGGGCTTGATTGTAGAATTTATCTGTTGTAATGTTGTAGTTCTTTTTAATGTAGATTTCATGTTAAACTTGTTGAACTGAGATTCACTTACTACTGCATACTTGCTTTTTTTTTATTTTACCAGTATATTTTCATAATAAACTTATGTGGTAGAAAGTAATTAAGTTCTATTTTCTCTCTACTTATATTCATGTTTCGCATCACTATATGTATTAAAAATCAAGATTGGGGGTGGGGGATAAAATATTTTAAAAGCTTAACTTTATTTGTCATCAATAGCATATATTTAAATTGTTATACTCTTAATGAATTTGAGGTATGTGGTGTAAAGTTAAAATTATAACAAATTTTCAATAAAGAAAAGCATAGATTTTTTTTTTGATTCTATGTAAATAAGTCTAGACTAGAGTTTAGTTAACTAGCATTTTAACCTGATGAAGAACTTGTTTCACTATTTGTTTTTTATAAATAGTTATATATTTGCAAATTAGGTATTCTAAGATATACACTTTAAAAGAATTAGGCCTCTATTTTGTAAAAAAATTCACTTATTATGTATGTCCTTTGAAAAATTTTAAAAAAATTGGAGGAGTGTGATAGGTTTACTTTAGGAAGTTAATAGTGAAACTCAAAATAATTAATTGTATATCAAGAAATAGTAATCCTCCTTTAAAATAATGTTAAGGATTAAAAAAAATAGCATCCTGAAGCAAGAAAAGAAAAAGAAAAAAAAATTGTTAACAAAAGAAATAATTATAAGGAGGAGAAGTTTGAGGAGAAGCCTAATCAAAAACTGGTTTCATTGGAATCTTTTTAAAGTTGAAACTCTATTACATTCTTAAGCTCATATGAATTTAAATTATATATGTAAGCTTTTATTTTTAAAATGGAGTGATTAATTTATGTTTTTAATATCTTTTATGGTTTTTTAGTTTACAATTATTTAATGCTTTTTAAATTGAATAGAAATTAAAGTTTTCCTAGTTAAATGAAAGGTTCATTTTTACCCTAGGGTTAGACTTATTTTCTAGAGTTAATTTAAATTTATTTTACAGATTTATTGAAGCAAAAATCTGAAAGATTTTAATCAAACCAATTCCTTCCAATTAATAAAATTGATTTTAAAGTTGTTAGTGTTACTTGAGGATAAGTAATGTTTAAATTTAAGGGATTCTAATATGTACTAAAGCATGCTCAATTTTCTTTATCTTTGGCACTTGTTAATGGATGAAATTGTACTTTAAAGAAAGGTATTTTTCTATTTTTCTTGCAGGTACAATATATAGTGGATATGGAATGAAGTGGCAAAGAAGCAGAGCAAAGCGGAGGTGAAAAGGAGCATATGGACCCATGTGGTCTAGCACCTAGGCACCAGCCTCTGGGTGCTAAGACTCTGCACCCTAGGGCCTTAGTGCCACCCACTTGGTGCCTAAGCGCCAGCTTCAATTGAAGCATCCCAAGAGCCTAGCTCCAATGCCCCAACTATGCAGGGCCTTGGCGCCAGCAACTGTCTGACATTTTCTTAGTAGTTCTTCCATGGTTTTGTTGCAGTTCCGAGGATTGGTGAAGTTTAGAGTAATTATTGATAGTCTAAAGAGGGGAGGACGCCTCTGCACCCTAAAGGAATTTCTAGAGGAAGTTTAGAGTTCTTTTTTAGTTTAGATTACTTTGTACTTCTTTTTTTGGTGAGGATTTGGAGAGGTATTGTAAAGAGGTTCTTCAGCAAGGCAACAAGGATCTAGAAGATCTTCTTGGGGGAGATTTCAAGTGCTTAGAAAGGGAAAAAGCTGAGTGTTATGAATTCCTTCTGTGTTATAACATTCTTTATTTACAATTTTAGTGGATTGTTTTGTTTTAAAGTTTTTGGCAAATTTTCTTTGCTTTGTGAGTAGTTCCTTTTTATCTTTCCCTTTGTAATGAATAAGTAGGTAGTATATAATGGCGTAGAATCTTTAAAATTGGTTTTTACTCTTTAAAGTGATGATTTTACTTTAGTGCTTATTTTACTTATCATTCTAGCAAAATAATTTAGTTAAAATCAGTTGTGAACCCATAATGATCAGGGTGGGCTATGCCATGAACAACTAGGAGGAATCACGTTGAAACTATAGGGTATGAAGTAAAAGTAACCAATAAGGAGATGCAAATATAAGGGTAAAAACTCTTTGACGGGTTTAATTTAGGGTTTAAGGAATTAAAACTAGTTGAACCAAACTTTTTTACGCACTCAGAAGGAGGGTAAAGAAGATAAATGCTCTTTGTAACTTAAAACCTATTCAATTTATTGCATTCAGAATCAGCACACTTCTTATACCATTGCAAAAGAGAGGGTAGCCTTTTCACTCGATTTCCTCTATATTTTAATATAATTAGTAGAGTTGTTAAGTAGATTAAACCTTTAGCATAACCTTAAGAATATCGATACTTCCAAGTTGAGAACTAGTTTAGTAGGGTAGAACTTTTCTTAGGATTGAAACACCTCCTTCTCTGTAGGTCCGACAATCCAGACTCGAAAATTTGATACTATTTGAAACGACCACATATGCTTGCATGACACGTAGGGATGCAAAAACACTTAACCTGGATCATAGGTGTAGAGCTACATTACTGCACAAATTAAGTTCAAAAATTCATAGTGCATGACTATGAGTGAGTACATCCAGAAAACATAGCACCTCAACTCCGTGTCAATGGCTCCTATAGCATTTTGGTAATACATATAAATTTATGCAGCATCCGTAAGAAAGGGTCATAACTCACTTCTTTTGGGGGTAACTTAATGAATTCATTTGATAGAGATGTAATAGCTCATAACAAAAAATGGAAATATCTACTTACTATTTCTAACGAGTGGAAAACCTTACAAAGTTGTCTATACTTATGAGCATGTTCGACACCTCGAAGAAAATTTTCTATTATTCTGCAACCTCCAAATTCTTAGTTTCGGTCAGTATTCATCTCTTAATCAATAAATCTCTTAATTGTATAAAAGCCTCAGTTGGAAGTCTAAAATAACTACATGATCTCGTTGGATGACTGACCAAGACATCCTAAACGTACTGATGATCGGTGTAGAATCTATCAAACCCTGACCTCAGTATATGTTCATCATCATCCAATGAACTGTATTCATCCAAAATAGTAGGTATCATGTCTTTTATCACACGTGTTGATTGTTAATGTGTGTTGACCATTTCTCCGATCTCCTCCAAAAAAGTCCCCCTAAAAAATGTGGCATTGTTAAATTAAAATGGCAATACATTAGTAAATGACAACGATTACATAACATTTATATGCTTCATCCCATCATAACATATCCTATGTGATTACATGTCTAACACATAATCTTTGCTATAGTAAATTTTCCAAAAAAAGTTGTCGTATAGTGAAAAGAATGATTTTTTTTACAGTTCTCTCTAAATCAGAATCGTAGGGCACTAGTCCTTAGTCCTTCAGAACCTGAGTTCAGAACCTGAGCTACGCATACACTAACCTAAAATAAAAATAAAATAAAACACACAAAATAAAATACAATAATTTTTAAAGTTTAAATAAGATTTTCTAAAAATAGAAATTTGCTTTTAAATAAATTAATCTTCCCGACAACGGTGCCAAAAACTTGATCCCCGGTAATTACTTATATCTAAAAGTATAACAATGTCTCTAATTATATTTTCATCTATATTTTCTTACTTTGCAACAGAGTCAAAACTTGATCTTCAAAAAAATAAGAATTTAACTTTTCCATTTATATATATATTGGGATACTACGCAAGTATACGTATCGTTATACGTAAGTATACATATCGTTATCAAGTAATATAGGACTTTTCTGATTAAGACCTGAATATCAAACCCACAGAGAAATCATGCAATATGCTCTATTAAACATCAAACTTTCTATTTTAAAAAGACAATTACTTAAACTAGAGATGTATTCGCAGTAATTAAAATTCAAATCTTTTTGGTATTTTTGATATTTTGACAAAACAGTAACAATTTAAAAAGTAACTTGAGTTTATGTAAAAGAAAAGCTCTAAATTTGAAAATATCTCTCTCCTTATCATGAATCAGCAATAAGCATAGGAATTCTGTTGTGGTAATATGCAAATTTTGTTGTGCCAAATAGGAGCAATTATATTTTTTACCCTTACTAGAGATGCTATAAAGAACATTGGCTAATTTAAAGTTTCAATAGTTATGAAGACCGGCTAGACGGGGAAGATACCGGCTCTCACTCTAGAGTTTCCTCGATTCCCTCCACCTAGGGGCTAACATCTCGTATCAGAAACTAAAACAATAAAGCAAGTTGCAAGGTTTAATGTGTCACTTTAAAGTCCTCTAACTCTACACACTTCAAAGATTATTTCCTTATTTATTTGCACTAAATCATAAGAATTACATTCTCATTCATACAACCTCATGTGATTCTTTCCAATTGTTGATTGAGACAATACCAGCCCGGTTCTTACATGTTCTCACAACAAATTTAAACATCTGGATTGGCCAAATCAAGAAGTAAATGAA